>NC_092778.1:69417731-69712731 GCF_047496795.1 Chiloscyllium punctatum | reverse complement strand
ATACGTTTCAATCAGATCCCCTCTCAGTCTTCTAAACTCAAGGGTATACAAGCCCAGTCGCTTCAGTCTTTCTGTGTAAGGCAATCCTGCTATTCCAGGATCTTTACTATTGACACTCGCTGATTGTAATAGTCACCCAATCAAAATGTATGTTGCCTGATCTGGTTCAATTCCCGCCTCGGGCGACTGTCTGTGCGGAGTTTGCACATTCTCCCCGTGTCTGCGTGGGTTTCCTCCGGGTGCTCCAGTTTCCTCTCACAGTCCATAGATGTGCAGGTCAGGTGAATTGGCCATGTTAAATTGCCCATAGTTAGGTGCATTAGTCAGGGATAAACATAGGGAATGGGTCTGGGTGGGTTACTATTCGGACGGTCGGTGTGGACTTGTTGGGCCAAAGGGCCTGTTTCCACACTGTAGAGATTCTAATCTAATTTTTAAAATCTGCTATTCCAGAGAAGACCGAAAACCCATGTCCTTGTACATACGGGCTATTGTTCTCTCTCCCTCCAGCGCCTGGAATAAAAAAGGAGGTAAAACTACTCTGTGTCTCTGAGCATTTTGCATCGACTGAGGGGGGATGGGATGATAATCTGGCCTCCCCAGCCTTCTGTGGCAATGATTCCATAGATTCACCATTCTCTGGCTGAAGAAGTATCTTCTTATCTCCATTCTAAAAGGTCTTCCCTTTACTCTTAAGTGCCCTTGGTTCCTAGTCTCTCCTACCAATGGAAACATTTTCCAAACATTTATTCTATCCAGGCCATTCAGTATTCTGTATGTTTATATTATATCCCCCCCTCATCCTTCTAAACGCCATCAAGTATAGGCCCAAAATCCTCAAATATCCCTCATATGTTAAGTTTACATTCCTGCAACCATTCTCGTGAAGCTCCTCTCTACACGCTCCAGAGTCAGTACATCTTTCCTGAGATATGGGGCCCAAACTGCGCACAATACTCCAAATGTGGTCTGACCAGAGCCTTATAGAGTCTCAGAAGTACATCCCTGCTTTTATATTCAAGTCCTCTCAAAATAGATACTGCCATTGCATCTGCCTTCCTTACTACTGACTCATTCCGCAAGTTTACTTTGAGAGAATCCTGGACTAGAATCTCAAGTGTCTTTGCAAATCAGACTTCTGAATTTTCTCCCCATTTAGAAATAGTCCATGCTTTTATTCTTCCTACCAAAGTGCATGACCTCACATTTTCCCCACATTGTACTCCATCTGCCACTTCTCTGTCCACTCTCCTAACATATCCAAATTCTTCTGCAGCCTTCCTGCCTCTTCAATGCTACCTGTCCCTCTACCTACCTTTGTATCGTCTGCAAACTTAGTCAAAATACCCTCAGTTCCTTCATCTCGATCCTTAATATATAAAGTTGTGGTCCCAACACTGAGCCTTGTGGAACACCACTTGTCACCAGCTACCATCCAAGCTTCTATCCATGCTAGCACCTTGCCTCTGTCACTATGGACCCTTATCTTACTCAGTAGCCTCCTGTGCGGCACTTTGTCAAAGGTAGGTAATATCCATTGGCTTTCCTTGGTCTAACCTGCTCATTACTTCCTCAAAGAATTCTAGCACATTTGTCAGGCATGACCTCTCCTTGATGAAACCATGTTGACTTTGCCCTATTTTATCATACACTTCCAAGTATTCAGAAATCTCATCCATCACAATGGATTCCAAGATCTTACCGATGACTAAGGTTAGGCTAATCAATCTGTAATTTTGTGCCTTTTGCACATCCTTCAGCACTCTCCACAACTCCACCGACCATAGTGTCATCCGCAAATTTACTAACCCATCCTTCCACGCTCTCATCTAAGTCATTTATAAAAATGACAAACAGCAGTGGGGTTTTCTGACAATCTATTTGTGGTTATTATAAGACTCAAAGTTCCAGATTTTCATTGAATTCTGCCATGGGGGAGGGGTGAGTCTGAATCCAGGATCCAGAACATGACAGGCCTCTGGATAAACACTGATCCATCGCCATGCCAACCAGACTTGTCACTCCAGGTAAAGTTTAATCCCATGATGTTTTCCACATGAAATGTCTGAAAGAAACTACAAATGTGCATTACACTATTTTCAGCAGATATTACTCTCAAACTCTCAAATTTTGGGTGGCACGGTGGCTCAGTGGTTAGCACTGCTGTCTCACAGCACCAGGGGCCCAGGTCCAATTCCGGAGTGGAGTTTGCACATTCTCCACATGGCTGCGTGGGTTTTCTCCGGGTGCTCTGGTTTCCTCCCACAATTCAAAGATGTGTAGGTTAGGTGAATTGGCCATGCTAAATTGCCCAGAGTGTCACTGGGTTACTCTCGGAGGGTCGGTGCAGATTTGTTGGGGCGAAGTGCCTGTTTCCATACTGTAGGGAATCTAATTTAATCCTAAATTAATTATGAAACAGATTTCCAGCACTGACAGGAAAATTATAAAACCCACTCTATCTCAAGAAGACAGAATAGGGCCTGGCACTTGGGAGGACTACGCAGGAATGCTGGGATACAGTCTGGCGCTGAGAGGACTACATGGGTATGTCGGGATCGGGTCTGGTTCTGGGAGGACTACGCAGGAATGCTGGGATGATGATTTGGAGATGCCGGTGTTAGACTGGGGTGTACAAAGTTAAAAATTCAAAGTTGACAACCACCAAATGAAGGAGCGTCGCTCTGAAAGCTCGTGCTTCCAATTAAACCTATTGGACTATAACCTGGTGTGTGATATTTAACTTTGAGAAAGTGAGGAGTGCAGATGCTGGAGATCAGAGATGAAAATGTGTTGCTGGAAAAGTGCAGCAGGTCAGACAGCCTCATTCCTGAAGAAGGGCTTATGCCCGAAACGTCGATTCTCCTGCTCCTGCTGCGCTTTTCCAGCAACACATTTTCAGCTCATTTTTAACTATGCCGGGATAGGGCCTGGCGCTGGGAGGTCCACCGGGGCATGCCGGGATAGGGCCTGGCGCTGGGAGGTCCACCGGGGCATGCCGGGATAGGGCCTGGCGCTGGGAGGTCGACCGGGGCATGCCGGGATAGGGCCTGGCGCTGGGAGGTCCACCGGGGCATGCCGGGATAGGGCCTGGCGCTGGGAGGTCCACTGGGGCATGCCGGGATAGGGCCTGGCGCTGGGAGGTCCACCGGGGCATGCCGGGATAGGGCCTGGCGCTGGGAGGTCGACCGGGGCATGCCGGGATAGGGCCTGGCGCTGGGAGGTCCACTGGGGCATGCCGGGATAGGGCCTGGCGCTGGGAGGTCCACCGGGGCATGCCGGGATAGGGCCTGGCGCTGGGAGGTCGACCGGGGCATGCCGGGATAGGGCCTGGCGCTGGGAGGTCCACTGGGGCATGCCGGGATAGGGCCTGGCGCTGGGAGGATTTTTAATTCTGACGACTTGCCGGGACAGGAGCTGAAGGTGAAAGAAAAATAGAGACAGACGGAGGGAAGGAGGGAGGGACAGGGACTGAGGGGCCGAGGGGCCGAGGGGGAGTTGGAGCTCGGGAATGTTGAGATGGAGGGATAGAGGGAGAAAGATTTTGGAATTGGGGTAATTCTCTCGAGGTGGGTTAACTTTATTTTTATTAATTCACAGTGTGAACATGTCGGCTCTACGATTGATCCAGAAATCTGCAGCCAGTGGTATGTACCCAGAGTCAATATCCAGATAGAAGCCTCCAATAGACCAGGACTTTGTCAATATCTCACCGGTTGGGGAATATATTGGAGGTCACTTGGCAGTTACCCTCAGTCCCTCCATGATTTGGAGAATCTGGTGTTGGACTGGGGTTTACAAAGTTAAACATCACACAACCCCAGGTTATAGTGGGAGTGCTGCTCCTTCATCAGGTGGCTGTGAAAGATAGTGCTTCCAATTGAACCTGTTGGGCTATAAGCTGGTATTGTGTGATTTTTAACTCAGACCCTCCAGTTATTCTCTAATTTCCAAACTATTCATTATCTGTTCTTCCTTCACATTCATGAAGTTTGAGTTTCAGATCATTTCCACTTGTTGTGTAAAAATATTCTTCCTCTATCCCTTGCCCAAGATCTCTCTCCCTTTGATTTTGTTCAGTCAGCTAATCAGAGCAATTTTTCTGTTATGAACCCAGTTGGTATTATTAGAGTCATAGAGATGTACAGCACGGAAACAGACCCTTCGGTCCAACTCATCCATGCCTATCAGATATCCCAACCCAATCTAGTCCCACCTGCCAGCCCCTGGCCCATATCCCTCCAAACTCTTCCTATTCATATACCCATCCAAATGCCTCTTAAATGTTGCAATTGTACCAGCCTCCACCACTTCCTCTGGCAGCTCATTCCATACACGTACCACCCTCTACATGAAAAGGCTGCCCCTTAGGTCTCTTTTATATCTTTCCCCTCTCACTCTAAACCTATGCCCTCTAGTTCTGGACTCCCCCACCCCAGGGAAAATACTTTGTCTATTTCGCCTATCCATGCCCCTCATAATTTTATAAACCTCTGTAAGGTCACCCCTCAGCCTCTGATGCTCCAGGAAAAACCTAGCCTATTCAACTCTGTAGCTCAAATCTTCCAACCCTGGCAACATCCTTGTGAACCCTCTCAAGTTTCACAACATCTTTCTGATAGGAAGGAGACCAGAATTGCATGCAATATTCCAACCATGGCCTAACCAATTACTGGAACAAGTGAGATTTCAAGCTGAAACTTGTCTTGATAGACCATATGATTCGATTTTAACAAGATGGTTGTTGTGGTTCTGTTTGCCGAGCTGGGAATTTGTGTTGCAGATGTTTCGTCTCCTGTCTAGGTGATATCCTCAGTGCTTGGGAGCCTCCTGTGAAGCGCTTCTGTGATGTTTCCTCAGGCATTTATAGTGGTTTGGCTCTGTCGCTTTCAGTTGTCAGTTCCAGCTGTCCGCTGCAGTGGCCAGTATATTGGGTCCAGGTCGATGTGTTTGTTGATTGAATCTGTGGATGAGTGCCATGCCTTTAGAAATTCCCTGGCTGTTCTCTGTTTGGCTTGTCCTATAATAGTAGTGTTGGCCCAGTCGAACTCATGTTGCTTGTCATCTGTGTGTGTGGCTGCTAAGGATAGCTGGTCATGTCATTTCGTGGCTAGTTGGTGTTCATGGATGTGGACCGTTAGCTGTCTTCCTCTTTGTCCTATGTAGTGTTTTGTGCAGTCCTTGCATGGGATTTTGTACACTACATTGGTTTTGCTCATGCTGCGTATCGGGTCCTTTGTTCTGGTGAGTTGTTGTCTGAGAGTGGCTGTTGGTTTGTGTGCTGTTATGAGTCCTAGTGGTCGCAGTAGTCTAGCTGTCAGTTCGGAAATGCTCTTGATGAACGTTAGTGTGGTTAGTCCTTTGGGTTGTGGCATGTCCTCGTTCCGTTGTCTTTCCCTTAGGCATCTGTTGATGAAATTGCAGGGGTATCCGTTTTTGGCGAATACTTTGTAGAGGTGTTCCTCTTCCTCTTTTTGCAGTTCTGGTGTGCTGCAGTTTGTTGTGGCCCTTTTGAACAGTGTTGATGCAACTTCTTTTGTGTGTGTTGGGGTGGTTGCTTTCGTAGTTTAGGACTTGGTCTGTGTGTGTGGCTTTCCTGTATACCTTTGTGGTGAATTCTCCGTTCGGTGTTCTCTGTACCATCACGTCTAGGAACGGGAGTTGGTTGTCCTTTTCTTCCTCTCTAGTGAATCGGATTTCTGTGAGTGTGGCGATGATGATCCGATGTTTGTTCTCTCTTTGTGTTTTTAATGATTACAAAGTTGTCATCCACATATCTGACCCAGAGTTTGGATTGAATTTGCGGTAAGACTGTTTGTTCTAACCTTTGCATTACAGCTTCTGCTATGAGTCCAGAGATGGGTGAGCCCATGGGTGTGCCGTTGATTTGTTCTTATATTTGGTTGTTGAATGTGAAGTGTGTTGTGAGGCACAGGTCCAGTAGTTTGAGTATGCCGTCTTTGTTGATAGGTTCAACGTCCTGTTGTCTGTTCTGTATGTAAGGTTTACAGGAAAGCCACACACACAGACCAAGTCCTGCACTACGAAAGCAACCACCCCAACACTCACAAAAGAAGTTGCATCAAGACACTGTTCAAAAGGGCCACAACACACTGCAGTACACCAGAACTGCAAAAAGAGGAAGAACAACACCTCTACAAAGTATTCGCCAAAAATGGATACCCCTGCAATTTCATCACAGCTACCTAGACTACACCTCCTCCCACCCTGCCCCCTGTAAAAACGCCATCCCATATTCCCAATTCCTTCGCCTTCACCGCATCTGCTCCCAGGAGGACCAATTCCAATACCGAAAAACCCAGATGGCCTCCTTCTTCAAAGACCGCAATTTCCCCCCAGATGTGGTCGACGATGCTCTCCACCGCATCTCCTCCACTTCCCACTCCTCCGGCCTTGAACCCCGCCCCTCCAATCACCACCAGGACAGAACCCCACTGGTCCTCACCTACCACCCACCAACCTCCATATACATCGTATCATCCGCCGTCATTTCTGCCACCTCCAAACGGACCCCACCACCAGGGATATATTTCCCTCCCCTTCCCTATCAGCGTTCCGAAAAGACCACTCCCTCCGCGACTCCCTCGTCAGGTTCACACCCCCCACCAACCCAACCTCCACTCCTGGCACCTTCCCCTGCAACCGCAAGAAATGCAAAACTTGCGCCCACACCTCCCCCCTCACTTCCCTACAAGGCCCCAAGGGATCCTTCAATATCCATCAGAAATTCTCCTGCACCTCCACACATATCATTTACTGCATCCCCTATACATTGGGGTGACAGGCCGCCTACTTGCGGAGCGTTTCAGAGAAAACCTCTGGGACACCCGCACCAACCAACCCAACCGCCCCATGGCTCAACAGTTTAATTTCTCCCTACCACTCCACCAAGGACATGCAGGTCCTTGGCCTCCTCCATCGCCAGACCATGGCAACATGATGCCTGGAGGAAGAGCGCCTCATCTTCTACCTAGGAACCCTCCAACCATAAGGGATGAATACAGATTTCTCCAGTTTCCTCATTTCCCCTCCCCCCACCTTTTCTCAGTCCCAACCCTCAGACTCAGCACCACCTTCTTGACCTGCAATCTTCTTCCCGACCTCTCCGACCCCATCCCCTCTCCGGCCTATCACCCTCACCTTAACCTCCTTCCACCTATCGCATTCCCAACGCCCCTCCCCCAAGTCCCTCCTCCCTATCTTTTATCTTTGTCTGCTTGGCACACCCTCCTTATTCCTGAAGAAGGGCTTATGCCCGAAACGTTGATTCTCCTCTTTTGATGCTGCCTGACCTGCTGCGCTTTTCCAGCAACACATTTTTAAGCTCTGATCCCCAGCATCTGCAGTCCTCACTTTCTCCTTCTAAGATCTCAGCCTGCAACTTAAACATCTGATTTCCATTGTGGGCTTTACCTTCACCTGCATTGGCCCTAGGCTCTGGAATTCCTTCCTTAAACCCATCTACACTTCTCTTTCTATTTGTGCTGCTTTTTAAAACCAGCCTCTTTAACAGAGCTTTTGGTCACTTTTCTAATTTTGCCTCGTGGGTTGAAGTAAAGTTTTTATCCTGTTTGTCATTTCTACTCCAAAGGTCAAGGAAATACACATGTGTGAAATTTCATAAAATCAAGCTCTGTTGAAATGATACAGCATCAAAATCCATCCATTTTGTGGTTTCAGATCCAAGGAAATTTTGAGTTGATTGGCAGCTCTCTGCCTTTCATTTCATGCAGAACCTCTGCCCAGTGGAGACGGCTGGGTATAAGGGTGAGGAGCGTGGGGTTGGGGTGTGATTGTAAGGAGGATGGAGTGCAGATGAGTTTGGGGTGTAAATGTTGCTTTTTCACCCTTGATGATACTGTTGTTGGTCTGTTTCTGATATTTTTCATTCGCAGGAAGGATGCTGTTCCCAGGATCTTACCGCCAGATTAGCACAGCTTGTCCTTTGAGATGTTATAGTGAGTGTTCATTTCATTTTTTACAGACTATTTGAAGTGTGTATGAATCTGTTCTGGGTGCTCAATGTTTGAGTGTTTACCAGCAGTACAGATAAAGGGGAATTAGTGCATTTTTCTATTTTCAGAAAGCATTTGAGAAGATGCCGAATGAAACGGTATTACATATGGACAAGCCTGATGGTGGGGTAAAGTGTTGGCATGGATTAAGAATTCAAGGGCAAAAAGTTTAAAGTAGGGTATAATGTCATTTTTGGAGGGTTGAGCTGAGACGATTGAAATCCAAATTATGTGAATGATATGTTGATGAAGAGAAAGAGTACTGTGTCTATGTTTGTTAGCAAAACAAATCCACGTGGAAATGCAAAGAGGCTGCAAAGTGATTAGGTTAAGTGATTGGACATCTCGATTGCAGCTGGAGTATAATGTGGGGAAATGTAACATTACTCACTCAGTGGCTTGCTTGGCCATTTCAGAGGGCAGTTAAGAATCAAATCATTGCGTGCAGGTGAAACCAAATAAGGACGGCAGATTTCCTTCCCTAAAGATGATGAATGAATAAGATGTGTTTTTATATCAATGGTTGGTTTCTGGATCACCATTACTAAAACATTTCATAAATATTAATTGAATTTAAATTTTACTAACTGGCAGGATGAGATTTGAAATCAGTGTTCCCTATATTTGTGGGCGGCACGGTGGCACAGTGGTCAGCACTGCTGCCTCGCAGCGCCAGAGACCCGGGTTCAAGTCCCGCCTCTGGCGACTGACTGTGTGGAGTTTGCACATTCTCCCCGTGTCTGCGTGGGTTTCCTCCGGGTGCTCCGGTTTCCTCCCACACTCCAAAAATGTGCAGGTCAGGTGAACTGGCCGTGCTAAATTGCCCGTAGTGTTAGGTGTAGGGGAATGGGTCTGGGTGGGTTGCGCTTTGGCGGGTCGGTGTGGACTTGTTGGGCTGAAGGGCCTGTTTCCACACTGTAAGTAATCTAAAAAAAAATCTAATCTAAAAGAAATATATTAGCCTAGGTTACTACTTCAATTACAATACCATTCACCATTCCGTCCCATTCACTTTGGTAGGAAGAATGGAGAATGAGAATGTTTTTGCCGTTTGCTGGATTTTTGACATTGAAATCACAGGGTTTCCAAAGTGGCAAATGTATGTTCCAACCTTTGGGACTGGCACAGGCTTTGAAAGAGTTTGTAACTCTCCAGTGAGTGAAAGAGAGCAGGAGTAGACTTGCAGAACTCTGCTTTTTCTCTCCACAGATACTACCAGACTTGCTAAGTTTCTCCAGCAATTTCTGTTTTTGTTTCTGTTTTTAGACCTCCAGCTTCTGCAGTTCTTTGTTTTATTTTATGGGAACTGAATTAGTTTAGTGACTGAGAATTTTCTATCTAACTTTTTCTGAGGTAACTATCCAGGTAACAATGATGGAACTGTCCAAGATCTCTGATTGTGAGTTGGATACTTTTGTAGAGGGTCCCAGGCAACAGGATAATTCCCAATTGGAAATGCAAAATACTGGACAATTCCTACACAGATCAGTACATTGAGACTTGTCCCTCACAGTTTGTCCAGACTCTGATCTGGAGTCTGCAAAAATGGAGTATTTGCACTTGTGTATGGATGGATAGAATCTGTTATGCTCTGTTACACAGTTTACTGGAACTCCTTTTCTCCCACAGAGTATGTGAATTTGAAAGAGGAGCCCTCTGATATGCGGGCTATGACTGACAGTGCTGCACAAACTCTATTCTGGACAGAATTATTTCGAGGTCAGTGGACACTTTGATCAATTTGTCACCTTCTGTGCAGGCCACAGATCCCCGAGTGCATTATGAGGATTATCAATATCTGTTATAGTCTGGGAATTGTCAATCACTGTTGATCTGTTGCATGTATAACCCCAGTAACCTGATGAACATTGTTTTGTGCAGGGCTCGCAATGACCTTGAGCTATTTGTTTCGGGAGCCGGCAACCATTAACTACCCATTTGAGAAGGGGCCCCTGAGCCCTCGGTTTCGAGGCGAGCATGCACTGCGAAGATATCCTTCTGGCGAGGAACGCTGCATTGCTTGTAAACTATGTGAGGCTATCTGTCCTGCTCAGGTGAGATCGTGACTTGTGTGAAATGCACTGTATTTTTGCTTTTGTGACATTGTTCCTAATTACATTCTTTTTTCTTGCTCTCCCTTTTGCAGTGTTCACGTCACCCTACCCCATTGTCCTTTCCTCACATTTTACTTCTGTCTTACTCTTTTCAGGCCATTACGATTGAGGCAGAGCCAAGGGCTGATGGGAGTCGGCGCACAACGCGGTATGATATTGACATGACAAAGTGCATTTACTGTGGTTTCTGTCAAGAGGCTTGTCCAGTTGATGCAATTGTGGAGGTATGTGCAAAGACACACTATCGAATCTTTCTTGGAACATTTCACTGCATTGTAGAGTGGTTATAGCACAGAATGAAGTGCTGGGGTAAACCCTAAATCCTACCAGACCAAGGGCTACTCTGTCATTAGAAAGGGAGTAGTGGTGAGTCACTTTTGCCCTGGCAGAAAGTGAACCCACATCGTTGGCATCACTCTGCCATTGCAAACCAGCCCTCCAGTCAACTGAGCTAACTGTTAAAATCCCACCATGCCACATGGTGAAATTTAGATTCATAATATTCATTGAATTAATAAAGCTGGACTTGAAAGCTGCTCTAATGGTTACTACGAACCCATTGTTGCTTATTGTAAAAGGCTATATGAAAGACTAATGTCCTTTAGAGAAGGAAGTCTGTCACCTTACATGTGACTCCAGACCCATAACAATGAAGTTGACTCTTAAATGTCCCAGCAAACCACTCAAGTGTACTAAACCATAAAAACTAATAAAATGAGTTAAACTGGTGAGGCAGCCAACAAGAAAAAAACTAACTGCTTGACATTAGAAATAGGTTTTATTGTCGTGGGTACAGGAGTACAGTGAAAAGTATACAAAGTTGCCATTCTTTTTGAAAAGAACTGTCTAAAATACAATAACCAGAAGTTAAAAATAAAAAGCAGAAATACAAAGAAAAGCCAGGAGGAAAGAGGGAAGTATCTCGATCTAAAAATCTTATCTCCATAAGATGAGTGAGCCTCCCTCCCCAAAGCATCAAGTGTTAGTGCCACTTCCACCTGCCAGCTCTCAGAACTTGTTCCCGCTCGTCGATCCACCCGCCCACCCTCCCTCGGAACCTGTCCTTAGTGGTCTGTATATCACAGATACATTTGTCTGATCGTATTGGTAGGAGTGACCACCACACAGTCATTCCATAACTGGTGGATTAGATCAAGCTCTATAGTACTGCCACCTTCAGTTGTGAATGGTAGCGAAGAATCGAACAACTTATAGGACATGGGCATTCCATAAATATCCGATGTTCAATCATTGTGGATCCTTGCAGATCAGTGCATAAAATAAGGCTGAAGTACCAAGTAGATGATCTACCACCAAAGGTCCTAACTGGCATCTCAGATACCAGTCTTCAGCGAATTTGATTCACTTCATGTGATATCACAGAATGCCTGGAGCACAAGATACTATGGACCCTGACAACATTCTCACAATAGTACTGAAGATATGCTCTAGATCAAGATGTATTTCAAATCAAGCTGTTCAGTATATGCACAACACTGATAACTACCCAACAATGTGGAAAATTACTTCAACCCGGCTATTTACCCCTCAGTCAGTTGACTGTTGATCAGTAGAATGGTGGAAGGGATTAGAGTCAATAGGAATGAGAAAACTCTACTGTTTGGAGTCATAGCTAGCACAAAGGATTGTTGTAGTTGTTGGAGGTCAAATCTCATTTCCAGGATCTAACTATACAAGTTCCTCGGGGTATTGTTCTGAGCCTAACCATTTTTTGTATTTGTTCACAGAATGTGGGTGTCACTGGCTAAGCCAGCTTTTATATCCCATCCCTAATTGCCCAGATGGCCTTTAACCCTACTGCATTGCTGTGGATAGAGAGTCACATAGGCCAGAGTATGTAAGGATGACAGAATTCCAGTGAACCAGCTGAGTTTTCACCATATTTGACATCCGCATGGCCATCATTAGGCTAGCCTTTTATTGAACTTAATTTAACCATCTCCCATGGTGAGATTCAAACCCATGTCTAGGCTTCTGGATTATTAGCCCAGTGACATTACCACAATCCCATCATAGTGAGTTTTGAGAAGATTTGTAGCTCAGGTTGAGGTTTTGGATGTAGGTTTGCTTGCTGAGCTTGAAGGTTCATTTCCAGACATTTTGTCTTGATGGTCTTGAAGGTTTCCTCTAATTTGTAATATCCTTACTGGCATAAAATTCACGAAAGAGGAGGAAAACAACAACAAACTGCCATTCCAAGATGTCACAGTGGAGCGAACAGCCAATGGGGAACTTCAAACCAGCGTCTACGGGAAAACAACCCATATGAACCAAATGCTGAACTACAGAAGCAATCGCCCCAACATTCACAAACGAAGCTGCATCAGAACATTATTTCAATGAGCCAACACACACTGCAGCACAGAGGAACTACGCAGAGCAGAGTAAAATCACCTATACTGTGTATTCAAAAAGAATGGGTACCCAATGAACACAGTCCGCCAACTTCTCAGCAACAAACCCAAACAAGCAGACAAAACGCATCCAGAAACCCGAGCCACTCTCCCCTACGTCAAAGACATCTTGGAAATGAGTGCCAGACTACTCAGACCCCTTGGCATCATTGTAGCCCACAAACCCAGCAATACACTAAAACAGCAGCTAATGAACTTGAAAGACCCTATACAGACAACATGCAATAGACAATAGGTGCAGGAGTAGGCCATTCAGCCCTTCGAGCCTGCACCGTCATTCAATATGGTCATGGCTGATCATTCCTAATCAGTATCCTGTTCCAGCCTTATCTCCATAACCCTTGATTCCACTATCTTTGAGAGCTCTATCCAACTCTTTCTTAAATGAATCCAGAGATTCGGCCTCCACTGTGCTCTGGGGCAGAGCATTCCACACAGCCACCACTCTCTGGGTGAAGACGTTTCTCCTCATCTCTGTCCTAAATGGTCTACCCTGTATTTTTAAGCTGTGTCCTCTGGTTCGGCACTCACCCATCAGCGGAAACATGTTTCCTGCTGCCAGAGTGTCCAATCCTTTCATAATCTTATATGTCTCAATCAGATCCCCTCTCATTCTTCTAAACTCAAGGGTATACAAGCCCAGTCGCTTCAGTCTTTCAGTGTAAGGTAATCCCGCCATTCCAGGAATTGACCTCGTGAACCGACGCTGCACTCCCTCAATAGCCAGAATGTCTTTCCTCAAATTTGGAGACCAGAACTGCACACAGTACTCCAGGTGAGGTCTCACCAGGGCCCTGTACAGCTGCAGAAGCACCTCTTTGCTTCTATACTCAATTTCTCTTGTTATGAAGGCCAGCATGCTATTAGCCTTCTTCACTACCTGCTGTACCTGCATGTTTGCCTTCATTGACTGGTGTACAAGAACACCCAGATCTCTCTGTACTGCCCCTTTACCTAAATTGATCCCATTGAGGTAGTAATCTGCCTTCCTGTTCTTGCCACCAAAGTGGACAACCATACATTTATCCACATTAAACTGCATCTGCCATGCATCTGCCCGCTCACCTAACTTGTCCAGGTGACCCTGTAATCTCCTAACATCCTCATCACATTTCACCCTGCCACCCAGCTTTGTATCATCAGCAAATTTGCTAATGTTATTGCTGATACCATCTTCTATATCATTAACATATATTGTAAAAAGTTGCGGTCCCAGCACAGATCCCTGCGGTACCCCACTGGTCACTGCCTGCCATTCTGAAATGGAGCCGTTTATCACTACCTTTGTTTCCTATCAGCCAACCAATTTTCAATCCAATCTAGTACTTTGCCCCCAGTACCATGCGCCCTAATTTTACTCACTAACCTCCTGTGTGGGACTTTATCAAAAGCTTTCTGAAAGTCCACGTACAGTACATCTACTGGATCTCCCTCGTCCATCTTCAGAGTTACATCCTCAAAAAATTCAAGAAGATTAGTCAAGCATGATTTCCCCTTCATAAATCCATGCTGACTCTGTCCTATCCTGTTACTACTACCCAGATGTGCTGTAATTTCATCCTTTATAATAGACGCCAGCATCTTTCCCACCACTGAGGTCAGACTAACTGGCCTATAATTTCCTGCTTTCTCTCTCCCACCTTTCTTAAAAAATGGTATAACATTAGCCACCCTCCAATCCTCAGGAACCGACCCCGAATCTATCGAACTCTGGAAAATAATCACCAACGTATCCACGATTTCCCGAGCCACCTCCTTCAGTACCCTGGGATGTAGACCATCAGGCCCCGGAGACTTATCAACCTTCAGACTTAACAGTCTCTCCAACACCAAATCCTGGCAAATATAAATTCCCGTAAGTTCAGGTCCTTCAGCCACTGTTACCTCAGGGAGATTGCTTGTGTCTTCCCCAGTGAACACAGATCTGAAGTACCCATTTAATTCTTCTGCCATTTCTTTGTTATCCGTAATATATTCCCCTGTTTCTGTCTTCAAGGGCCCAATTTTAGTCCTAACCATTTTTTTTGCCTTGCACATACCTAAAAAAGCTTTTACTATCTTCCTTTATATTATTGGCCAGTTTACCTTCGTACCTCATTTTTCCTCTGCGTATTTCCTTCTTAGTAATCCTCTGTTGCTCTTTAAAAGCTTCCCAGTCCTCAGTTTTCCCACTTATCTTTGCTATGTTATACTTTTTCTCTTTTAACTTGATATGTTTCTTAACTTCCCTCGTCAGCCACGGCCACCCATGCCTCCTCCTGGGACCTTTCTTCCTTTTAGGAATGAACTGATCCTGCAACTTCTGCATTATACACAGAAATATCCGCCATTGTTCCTCCACGGTCATCCCTGCTAAGGTATTGCACCATTGAACCATTTAGTATTGCAAAACTGATGTCATTTTCAAAATACCGTGCAAGGACTGAAACAAATACTACATTGGATAAAAAGCAGAAAACTAGTCCCCAGGATACTTGAACACCAACTAACCACAAAAAGACATGACCCTCTCTCACTAGTATCCTTACATATGGATGAGGAAGGACACTACTTCAACTGGGATAACACGTCCATCCTAGGACAAGCCAAACAAAGACACAGCATGAGAATTTCTAGAAGCATGACATTCCAACTGGAACTATATCAACAAACACATTGAGTTAGACCCCTTCTACCACCCCTGAGAAAAGGAACAGGAAGTGATTTCACCACAGGAGATAACATCACCCAAAAATGACATTGCCAACCCAAAGAAGCCCAAACATATAAATAGAAAGCAGGAATTTTTCAGCAGTGCTTCTCCTGAGGTCCACTGAAGATGTTACTAGTAGGATGACGAAACGTCTGGAAATGAACCTTCAAGTTCAGTGAGCAAACCTACATCCACAATCCCATCATTTCCTTGCTGCTTTATCAATGACTATCTCTATTATAAGGCCAGAAGTGGGGTTATTTGTTGATAATTGCATATGTTCAGCACTATTTGCAACTATTTCAATTTGCGATCATTTTCCACAGATATCCATTTCACTTTTGAATGCCATAATTGAACCTGTCTCCATACCACACTCTGGTGTCAACTGCACTGAAGATCCTAATTGCTTGCTACATTAAAAACATTTTCCCTATGCCTCTATTGGTGGTTTTGTAAATTGCCTTAGATCTGTGTCCTCTTGTTCTCATTCTTACCCAACAAGGACTGTTACTTATCTATTCTGTCCAGTCCCTTGATGATTTTGAATGAGCCTCAAATCTTTCCTTGAACTGCTCTTATTCTGAAAGTTAAAACAAAAACCCTGTCCTCCGAATCATTCTCTTTGCTGCATCCACATCTTTCTTAAAGTATGGTGGCCTGAGTTGGATACTATGCATTAGTTTTGAGGCTAAATCAACATTTTATTAGGTTCATTGTAATTTTGTTGCTTTTATTATTGTATGCCTGTATTGTATTTATAAAGCCAACAATCCTATAAATTTTATTAAATAAAAGAATTTAAATAGCAGGAATAAATCATGCCTGCTGTACAAATCGATGAGATTGTGACTAAACTTCTAACTCAACTCTTTCCTGTCTGTTCCCCATATTCCAATTCCCTGGGAGATAAGAAATCTGTTTCCTTATATTAATGGAAATCCCTTTTATCCTGCTTCTCCCTCCTTGGAGAGAACACAGTGTAATTGGCTATATTACCCATCTAATGAATGTTTAATGCCACTGTGACTTTGTAGCCTTTCTTGTCCTCTCCCTGGTATGGTGCTCCAGATTGCATTGAAGCAGGTGGCACAATTCTGTAAACATCTAAATGAATGTGCACCACCATGGGCATTGCTCCTGACTCATTTTGAGGTAAGAGAAGACTCTTGAAAGCCCTGTAGTTTGTAGCATCATCCGTGAAGACTCAACACTTCCTTCTTCCTTTTGGCAGTGTTTGCTTTCCCTGCAGGCTCAAGTGTGTATTTGTCAGATAATGGATCCAGAGGCACTGCAATAATTGGAAATGTCATGAGACCCCTCTGTTACCTCATCAAAAACCAACTCAAGTTAATAAAACATAATTTGCCTTTGCAACTTAATGAGTTCATATTTGTTCAGTGACTGTTAAATTTACCTCCTTTCATGGTTACACACTTTATTTTGGCAGGGTCCTAACTTTGAATTCTCTACTGAGACACATGAGGAATTGCTGTATAACAAGGAGAAACTACTGAACAATGGGGACAAGTGGGAAGCAGAGATCGGAGCTAATATCCAGGCGGATTACCTGTATCGCTGATTGTGCAGCAGGCTGACTGTAGCACCAACATCTCCCTTGGTGTGTGTGAATAAATGTGACTTTTCAAACTAACCAGTGGTGCAATTCATTAAACATTACTCAGTTGTCCTGATCTCCATCAGGAGTTTGTCTCTGGTTCAGAGTTGAGCAACAGCAAAAAGTCATTGGCTTGTAAGCTGCAGTTTCCTGAATCACTGGTACCTCCTAGTCCTTTGGCCTGTTTCCACTTCAGCTTCAGAATCGCAACAGCAGGTTGGTGGGGGGTCAATGCATCAGCAAGGTAAGGACATTTTTAGACAGTTACATATATCAATTTAAAAATCGAAAGGACTTGCAAAATATCAGTTTGTTATGAACAATTTTCAGAAATCTACCAAATTTTGTCTCCCAATATTCCACCTTAGAATTGAATCCAACATAAAAGACTACTTTATTAGTCTCACCAATAGATGGCAGATGCAGTTCAGCAACAGAATGAAATGTTTGTGACCAAAGTTTCAATGAATTGGATGCTTGTGAGCTGCTGTGCAATTATGCATAATGTTTAGAGGCTGCTGAGCTGGGAAACAACTATTCTTTGGAACCACTACTTAATCCGCACAAAGTCTGATAATGTTGGTAATCCAAAGTCTTTCGCTTCGAAATATCTGCCCAAATTAATGAGCAAGTTGTGAACACAGGATGTGATGACTATCACCTCACCAGAAAGGATAAACTCTGACATCTGCAATGATTTGTGCCAAATTATAACTAGACTTTTCCAACTTGTTTGAAAATGTCCAAAATTTTATCTGGGCAGGTTTGCCAACGAATCCAGAATCTTGGTGTGCATGTCGACCATTCTGTCATGTTCTATCTGTTGTCCGAATCCCCTGTTAGAGAACTCATCTGTCACCTCCAATGAGGGACATAAGCTCTCCTTAACCCCCCCACCCCCTTCAACCTGGTTGTAATCTGTTGGTGACTGGCCAAATACTTCTGTTCTTTTCAGAGTGATCCACAAGGGTTTCTTAGACCCCACACAAACATGGCATATTTCTTCTTGACCTCTTTGATTCAGGTTTCTTGAGTTGCAAGTAAGAGCTTACAGAGATTGTACCTTTCCCTCATCCATTTCCCTTCTCTCCAATTACAGCACAGAGACAGATGCAGCCTCTTGATTTAGTGCCTGGCATGATGTTTGTCCTGGTGTGAGCATGAAACCAGCTAGAAACACAGGTTGTGCTGCATTGAATCCAGAGAATGCAATAGATACTTCACTGTTGGAAATTCATAAGCTGAATCTTTCTCTTTGAAATACCTTCAAACGTTAGTGAACTATTAATCCAAGATACAAAATTGTTGCAATATGTAAGAAAGTACAAATTTGTGGAGGGATTTTTGCCAGTCATCGCCAGAAGTGTCAGAATTTTATAGTTTTTAAGAAATGTGAGTTAAGCAGTAGCAGCAACTTTTCAAGATTTAACAATGGGAGTGCAACTCAGAAATTAAGGGAATGATCTTTGTGAGAGTGTACTAATTTAAATTAGAGGCAGCAGAGGTACAGATGCTTGTAATTTATTGGTGTTGCAATAAACTGTTAAAAGAATGAACTGTGTGCCTTTCCCAGCTTATTCACCCAGATTGGTTTATGCTGGACCTTTGAGTTAGCAGTGAGGGGAGGTATGGAAGATGGGAGTCACCACATTAGAGAAGTAGGAATCAGTGTGTCAGAGGTAGGTCTGATTCTGAATGAAACAGAATGTTAGTGAATTATTCAATTACCAGGGCTGTTACTCGACATTGTCATGTCACTAAAACAAGATGCCTGTCACTGAAACAGCACTGCAGTGGTGGCAACATAGTTCCACTATTCTGTACATATGCCAATACCATTCATAACAGTTAATGGGAGGGACACACTCCATGAATATCTCCAAGGACATTCAAAGCTTATGGGAATGCCAGAATTAGGAACAATTTATGACCCAGCAAAGGAGGACCAAGAAACTGATAAGGAAGGGAGTAGTGAATATGAATGCAGGCTAGTAAAAAGCATAAATGTGGACTACAACAGCTATTGATTATGTTAATAGGAAAACAAAATAGTGCGGATAAGTGTGGGTCTATTTCTGTTGGGGATAAGTGAATTTACAATAGAGAACAGGGAAATGGCAGAGAAACTAAACAGTACTTTGCGTTTATTTTCACAGAAGATATAGAAGATTGCTAGAAATACTTGGCAACCAAGGGAGTTATGTAATTAAAGAGAGAAAATAAATTTGTCTGACTAAAGAGATAATACTACTTGAAAATTAGCTGGATTGAAGGCTGATAAATCTACTGGACCAGAAGAACTACATCCCCTCATATAGAAGGGAGTAGCAATAGTCAGGGAATGGCGGTGTAGTGGGATTGCAAGTTAGCAAGCACCAGGCTCATGCCCCAGAGGGGGACAGGTTTGAATCCTACCCTGGCAGCTGGAGGAGTTATAGAGGTTTACAGCACAGAAAAAGACCCTTCAGCCCATAGCATCTGCGTTGTCAAATTCAACCACCTATTAACGGGAGGTGATGGCTTCGTGGTATTATCGCTAGACAATTAATAAGAGACCTTGGTAATGTTCTGGAGACTGGATTATGGGATTTGGTGGAATTTGAATTCATTAAATACAAATCTAATGATGACCATGAAGCCATTATTAGTTATTGGAAAGAAACGCATCTGGTTCACTAATGTCCTTCAAGGTAGAAATCTGCCAGCCTTGCCTGGTCTGGCCTATATGTGACTCCAGAGCCATAGCAATGTGGTTAGCACTTAACAGCCTCTGGTCAATTAGGGATACTTACATTCCATGAATTAATTAAAGAAAGAGCTATTGGCAGATTCAGGCAGGAGTCTTGCTGACTGGAAAGTGCAAATTCATCCCACTATTTAAGGAGGGAGGGAGTATGGAGAACCATAGACTTGTCAATTTAATGTTTACGTTAGGGAAAATGCTAGAATTTATTATAATGAGTGATAATAGAGCACCAAGAAAATAATAGCAAAATTGGACAGTCAACAACAATTATGAAAGGAAAATAAAGTTTTACAAAATTGTTCCAAGCTTTCCGATGGTACTTGTAAACAAAGGTGAACCAGTGGAAATAATGAATTTAGATTTTTGGAGAACTTTTAATAAAGTCTCATACAGGTGGTTAATAAATAAAACTAAAGCACATGGGATTGGGGGTCAATTCCCTGAAATGGCCTACCAAGCCACTCTGTTGTCCCACAAGCTAGTCAAACCACAGCCTGACATTGTCTGTAAGGTATGATTCTGAGTATGACTATGTCCCAAAGACTATCACCATCCCTGGATATGTTCTGTTCCATCGGCAGGACAGATGAAGGAGAGGTGGCTGCAGAGTAGAATACAGGCGGGAGAGAGTTGCCCCGGGAGTCCTCAACATTGACTCTGGACCCCATGAAGCCTCTTGATTAATCACATCCTTTGTGGGAGCTGTCGATTTTCTTTCTATTATCTTCTACAAGCATCACGCACCATTCTCCATGTAGAAACAACAGTTAACAGTAAAATGGAAATGATCTGATCCTGATCTAGAATTCTGGTCAGATTGAGGGGCATTCCAACCAGAGCAGATTTAAACCCATCCAAGGGCAAGCTCATTGGTAGGCTCAGGGTTGTTAATAACATCTCACAGTGACATTATTTCAACATTTCATAACAGGAAAACTCTCATCTGGACTCAAAACTTTAAATCCTATAACGGTCCTCTGTCTCACATGACCTTTCTTTTTGACAACCCTAGAAGCCTTAACCAACTATAAAAATTTACACTAATCCAACAGCTACCCAATACGTGGATCTATCTCATACATCTAAATACATATTTTTTCTTTCAGAGGCCAGTATCCTAACACCACATCACCCTTTATTTACATGTGCTCAGTACACTGGCTGTGCTCATCTAAATATTGTAGTACCTAATCCTATACCAAGTTAACATTCACTATAGCTCCTAACAAACATTATTACATGTAACAGTCCCTGTTAATCCAAATAGGCTTAACCTAATAGCTCCTATCAAACACTTTATAGTCTGATAGTCCCTGACAAAACCCCACATCTGAAACTAATCATTCCTGGATCTGATATTTCTCACATCTCCATTCCAAAGGTTGGTCTGTGGATTGATTCACAATTATGGGCAAAGAATTGCAGTGATTTGTGATTGGTTAGTGCAGGATGGCTGACTAAGAGAATCTCACATTTTTTCTTTTATCACATTTTTTCTGTCATTAGCTGTATTCGGAAGAAGAGGCTGATAATTAGCCATGTGGCTATGTTACAATCACACCTTCCACGTCCTTGGACTTGAACCTAGAGCTTCTGGTTCAGAAACAAAAACAGAAGTTGCTGGAAAAGCTCAGCAGGTCTGGCAGCATCAGTGAAGAGAAATCAGAGTTAACGTTTCAGCACATTGTGAGCAAAAGGCTGCTTCACCTGAAGTTATTTTTGGGCCCTTGGATATGAGGAGGGAGGAGGTAAATGGCAGGTATTACACCTTCAGCAGTTGCAGGGGAAGGTGCCATGGGGTTAGGTGGAGGTGTGTGGGTGTGAAGGAAGAGTGGGGCAGGGTGAAGCAGCACTTTACCTGCACTTCACACAGTTGTTAGCACACTAGCTTTCGGAGCGTCGCTCCTTCATCAGGTGATAGTGGAGGGCTCAATCCTAACACAGAGTTTATAGCAAAAATTTATAGTGTGATATAACTGAAATTATACATTGAAAAATTGATTGTCTGTTAAGTCTTTCATCTGTTTGAATACCATGATAGTTTCACTTCTTTCATGTGTAAATCACAAAACCTTTTTAAAAAAGTTGCATTCTCAGGTTAGCTGTTAACAATGGTGATAGCTAGATAATATGTTGAAGGTAAAAACAATGACTGCAAATGCTGGAAAGCAAATACTGGATTAGTGGTGCTGGAAGAGCACAGCAGTTCAGGCAGCATCCAATGAGCAGCGAAATCGAAGTTTTGGGCAAAAGCCCTTCATCATGATTCCTCTTCCAGCATCATCATCTTCCAGCGCCACTAATCCAATATGTTGAAGGTGTTGGCTTCCTGTGTTCTCTGTCTATGCCATGATGTTTAGATTGATTCTAATCGAAAAAGTGAGATAACGGAGTTTTACATTAATTCATGCAGTTTTTGAGCTGAGTTCTACATGGATTCATGCAGTTTTTGAGCAAAGTACAATGTAACTCTGCAAGTACAAATTCACCCCACAAAATATATCTGTGCATGTGGGTCTTTGTGTGTGTATATGTGTGTGTGTGTGTCTGTCTGGGTTGGGGGTCGTGAGTGTGAGAAGGTGTATGTGTGTGTGTAGTGAGTGTAGAGTGTCTTAAGTCTGTCAGGAGATGCCTGTGTGAGTGTGTGGGTGTCTGTGTGCACATCTGTGTATATGTGTATCCGTGCATATGTGTGTATAGGAGTGCCTGTGTGTGTGTGGGAATGTCTGTGCGCATGTGTATGGTGCAATGGTGGTCACCTGTAATGTGACATGAACCCAAGATCCCGGTTGAGGCCCTCCCTATAGGTACCGAACTTAGCTATCAGCCTCTGCTCGGCCACTTTTCGTTTCTGCCTGTCCCGAAGTCCGCCTTGGAGTCCCTGTACACCTCCAACCCCCATCACGAAGGACTCAAAGCCCTCCGCCTCTTCCTTTCCCGCCAAAACAACCAGTACCCTTCCACTGACACTCTCCTTCAACTGACTGAACTGGTCCTCACCCTGAACAACTTCTCTTTCCAATCCTCCCACTTCCACCAAACCAAAGAAGTAGCCATGGGCACCTGCATGGGCCCCAGCTATGTCTGCCTCTTCAGAGGATATGTGGAACAGTCCATCTTCCGCAGCTACACTGGCACCACCCCCCACCTTTTCCTCCGCTACATCGATGACTGTATCGGCGCTACCTCGTGCTCCCACGAGGAGGTTGAACAGTTCATGCACTTTACCAACACCTTCCACCCTGACCTCAAATTTACCTGGACCGTCTCAGACTCCTCCCTCCCCTTCCTAGACCTCTCCATTTCTATCTCGGGCGACCGAATCAACATGGACATTTACTATAAACCGACCGACTCCCACAGCTACCTAGACTACACCTCCTCCCACCCTGCCCCCTGCAAAAACGCCATCCCATATTCCCAATTCCTTCGTCTCTGCCGCATCTGCTCCAAGGAGGACCAGTTCCAAAACCGAACAACCCAGTTGGCCTCCTTCTTCAAACTCCGCAATTTCCCCTCCAACGTGATCGACGATGTCCTCCACCGCATCTCCTCCACTTCCCGCTCCTCCGCCCTTGAGCCCCGTCCCACCAATTGCCACCAGGACAGAACCCCACTGGTCCTCACCTACCGTCCCACCAACCTCCATATACAGCGTATCATCCGCCGTCATTTCCGCCACCTCCAAACGGACCCCACCACCAGGGATATATTTCCCTCCCCTCCCCTATCAGAGTTCCAAAAAGACCACTCTCTCCGTGACTCCCTCGTCAGGTCCACACCCCCCACCAACCCAACCTCCACTCCCGGCACCTTCCCCTGCAACCACAAGAAATGCAAAACTTGCGCCCACACCTTCCCCCTTACTTCCCTCCAAAGCCCCAAGGGATCCTTCCATATCCACCACAAATTCACCTGCATCTCCACACACATCATTTACTGCATCCGCTGCACCCGATGTGGCCTCCTCTATATTGGGGAGACAGGCCGCCTACTTGCTGAACGTTTCAGAGAACACCTCTGGGACACCCGGACCAACCAACCCAACCACCCTGTGGCTCAACACTTCAACTCCCCCTCCCACTCCATCAAGGACATGGAGGTCCTTGGATTCTCCATCGCCAGACCATAGCAACACGACAGCTCGAGGAAGAGCACCTCATCTTCCACCTAGGAACCCTCCAACCACAAGGGATGAACTCAGACTTCTCCAGTTTCCTCATTTCCCCTCCCCTTACCTTGTCTCAGTCCCAACCCTCGAACTCAGCACCACCTTCCTAACCTGCAATCTTCTTCCTGACCTCTCCGCCCCCACCCCACTCTGGCCTATCACCCTCACCTCAACTTCCTTCCACCTATCGCATTTCCAACGCCCCTCCCCCAAGTCCCTCCTCCCTACCTTTTATCTTAGCCTGCTGGACACACTTTCCTCATTCCTGAAGAAGGGCTTATGCCCGAAATGTTGATTCTCCTGCTCCTTGGATGCTGCCTGACCTGCTGCGCCTCTCCAGCAACACATTTTCAGCTGCTATCACTGCTCAGAAAGATATTGCTAAAAGCTCCTAACAAACCCTAACACTGATGCTATACCCCCAGTCCTAATTAACACACTCATAATGTGTCTTTAGAACACCTCGGTGTATCAAGGAACAGCCTTAAAAATCTTGCAAGAATCAAATTCCCTAATCCTTTAACCAGCTCACCAACTCATAGCAATGCACTCTTAAACCTTTTCAAAAAGATTCGCCCTAAGTTTTATGTATCTTATCTTGGTCTTAAGGATGGTCCTCCCCTCAATTACATGCACTCTCTTGAAAGTAATTAGAGTCATACGGTCATAGAGATGTATAGCTTGGAAACAGACCCTTCAGTCCGACTCATCTATGCCAACCACATATCCCAACCCAATCGAGTCCCACTTGCCAGCACCCGGCCTATATCCCTCCAAACCCTTCCTATTCATATACCCATCCACATGTCTCTTAAATGTTGCAATTGTACCAGCCTCCACCACTTCCTCTTGCAGCTTATTCCATACTCATACTCTGTGTGAAAAAGTTGCCCCTGAGGTCTCTTTTATATCTTTCACTCTGACCCTTAATCTATGACCTCTGGTTCTGGACTCCCCCCGCCCCGAGGAAAAGACTTTGTCAACTTACCCTATTCATGCCCCTCATGATTTTATAAACCTCTATAAGGTCATCCCTCAGCCTCCAACACTCTAGGGAAAACAGCCCCAGCCTGTTCAGCCTCTCCCGATAGCTCAAATCCTCCAAACCAGGCAACATCCTTGTAAATCTTTTCTGAACCCTTACAAGTTTCACAACATCCTTCCAACAAGAAGGAGACCAGAATTGGACACAATATTCCAAAAGTGGCCTAACCAATGTTCTGTACATCAGCAACATGACCTCCCAACTCCTGTACTCAATAATCTGACCAATAAAGGAAAGCATACCAAACACCTTCTTCACTATCCTATCTACTTGTGACTCCACATTCAAGGAGCTATGTTCAGCTACACTCCCTAACACTTTACCATTAAGTGTATAAGTCCTGCTAAGATTTTCTTTCCCAAAATGAAGCACCTTGCATTTATCTGAATTAAACTCCATCTGCCACTTCTCAGCCCAATGGCCCATCTGGTCAAGATCCTGTTGTAACCCTCTTCGCTGTCCACTACACCTCCAATTTTGGTGTCATCTGCAAACTTACTAACTGTACCTCTTATGTTTGCATCCAAATCATTTATGTAAATGACAAAAAGTAGAGGGCCCATCACCGATCCTTGTGGCACTCCACTGGTCACAGGCCTCCAGTCTGAAAAACAACCCTCCATCACCACCCTCTGTCTTCTACCTTTGAGCCAGTTCTCCCTGTATTCTGTGAGATCTAACCTTGCTAATCAGTCTCCCATGGGGAACCTTGTCGAACGCCTTACTGAAGTCCATATAGATCACATCTACTGCTCTGCCCTCATCAATCCTCTTTGTTACTTCTTCAAAAAACTCAATCAAGTTTGTGAGATATGATTTCCCACGCACAAAGCCATGTTGACTATCCCTAATCAGTCCTTGCCTTTCCAAATACATGTCTATCCTGTCCCTCAGGATTCCCTCCAACTTGCTCACCACCGATGTCAGACTCACTGGTCTATAGTTCCCTGGCTTGTCGTTACCACCCTTCTTAAACAGTGGCACCACGTTAGCCAACCTCCAGTCTTCCGGCACCTCACCTGTGACTATCGATGATACAAATATCTCAGCAAGAGGCCCAGCAATCACTTCTCTAGTTTCCCACAGAGTTCTCGGGTACACCTGATCAGGTCCCGGGGATTTATCCACCTTTATGCGTTTCAAGCCATTCAGCCCTTCCTCCTCTGTAATCTGGACATTTTGCAAGGTGGCACCATCTATTTCCTTACAGTCTATATCTTCCATCCTTTTCCACAGTAAATACTGATGCAAAATACTCATTTCGTATCTCCACCATTTTCTGCGGCTCCACACAAAGGCCGCCTTGCTGATCTTTGAGGGGCCCTATTCTCTCCCTAGTTACCCTTTTGTCCTTAATGTATTTGTAAAAGCCCTTTGAACTCTCCTTAATTCTATTTGCCAGAGCTATCTCATGTCCCCTTTTTGCCATCCCGGTTTCCCTCTTAAGTATATTCCTACTTCCTTTATACTCTTCTATGGTTTCACTCAATCTATCCTGTCTATACCTGATATATGCTTCCTTCTTTTTCTTAACCAAACCCTCAATTTCTTCATCCAGTATTCCCTATACCTTCCAGCCTTTCCTTTCACCTTAACAGGAATATACTTTCTCTGGATTCTTGTTATCTCATTTCTGAAGGCTTCCAATTTTCCAGCCGTCCCTTTACCTGCGAACATCTGCCCCCAATCAGCTTTCAAAAGTTCTTGCCTAATAACATAAAAATTGGCCTTTCTCCAATTTAGAACTTCAACTTTTAGATCAGGTTTTCCATCACTATTTTAAATGTAATAGAATTATGGTCACTGGCCCCAAAGTGCTCCCTCACTGACACCTCAGTCACCTGCCCTGCCTTATTTCCCAAGAGTAGGTCAAGTTTTGCACCTTCTCTAGAAGATACATCCACATACAGAATCAGAAAATGTTCTAACCACCCTATTATTCTTACAGATAGCTGAGATCTCCTTACCAGTTTGTTTCTCAATTTCCCTCTGACTATTAGTGGGTCTATAATACAATCCCAATAAGGTGATCATCCCTTTCTTATTTCTCAGTTCCACCCAAATAACTTCCCTGGATGTATTTCCAGGAATATCCTCCCTCAGTACAGCTGTAATACTATCCCTTATCAACACCGCCACTCCCCCTCCTCTCTTGCCTCCCTTTCCATCCTTCCTGTAGCATTTGTATCCTGGAACATTAAGCTGCCAGTCCTGCCCATCCCTGAGCCATGTTTCCTTAATTGCTATGATATCCCAGTCACATGTTCCTAACCATGCCCTGAGTTCATCTGCCTTCCCTGTTGGGCCCCTTGCATTGAAATAAATGCAGTTTAATTTATTAGTCCTACCTTGTCCCTGCCTGCCCTGTTTGACTCGCTTCTGTTCTCAGCTGTACCAGTCTCAGATTGACCTCTTTCCTCACTATCTCCCTGGGTCCCACCCCCCCCCCCCCCCCCACCTTACTAGTTTAAATCCTCCTGAGCAGCTCTAGTAAATTTCCCTGCCAGTATATTAGTCCCCTTCCAATTTTGGTGTAATCTGTCCTTCTTGTACAGGTCATTTCTGATTTGATTAGATTCCCTATAGTGTGGAAACAGGCCCTTCGGCCAAACCAGGCCACACCAACCCTCCGAAGAGTAACCCACCCAGACCCATTTCCCTCTGACTAACGCACTTAACACTATGGACAAATTAGAATGGCCAATTCACCTGACCTGCACATCTTTGGACCGTGGGAGGAAGCCGGAGACACCCGGACGAAACCCACGCAGACACGGGGAGAACGTGCAAACTCCACACAGACAGTCACCCGAGGCTGGAATTGAACCTGGGACCCTGGTGCTGTGAGGCTGCAGTGCGAACCATTGAGCAACCATACCCCAAAAGAGATTTCAATGATCCAAAAATGTGAATCCTTCTCCCATACACCAGCTCCTCAGCCATGCATTCATCTGCTCTATCCTCCTATTCCTGCCCTCACTAGCTTGTCGCACCGGGAGTAATTCAGATATTACTACTCTTGAGGATCTCCTTTTTAAATTCCTGCCTAACTCTCTATAATCTCCCTTCAGAATCTCAACCTTTTCCCTTCCTATGTCATTGGTTCCAATGTGGACAATGACCTCTTGCTGGCCCCTCTCCCCCGTGAGAACATTCTGCACCCTCTCTGAGACATCCTTGATCCTGGCACCAGGGAAACAACACACCATTCTGCTTTTTAAAGGAAAGCTGCTCAATTAGACATTGAGCAAATCAAGATCCTGTTGTAATCTGTGGTACTCTGCTTCGCTGTCCACTATACCTCCAATTTTGGTGTCATCTGCAAAGTTGCTAACTGTACCTCTTGAACTAATTTCCAAATAATTTATGTAAATGACAAAAAGTAGTGGACCCAATACCAATCCTTGTCACTGGTCACTGGCCTCCAGTCTGAAGAACAATCCTCCACCACGACCCTCTGTCTTCTACCGTCAAGCCAGTTCTGTATTGAAATGGATAATTCTCCCTGCATTCCATGAGATCTAACCTTGCTAACCAGTCTCCCATGGGGAACCTTGTTGAATGCCTCACTAGAGTCCAAATAGATCACTGATTCCTGATTCCTGATGAAGGGCTTTTGCCCAAAACGTCGATTTTCCTGTTCTTCGGATGCTGCCTGACCTGCTGTGCTTTTCTAGCACCACTCCAGTCCAGACTATAATCTCCAGCATCTGCAGTACTCACTTCTGCCTCCATATAGATCACATCTACTGCTCTGCCCACGTCAATCCTCGTTGTTACTTCTTCAAACAACTTAAGTTTATGAGATATGGTTTCCCACGCACAAAGCCACATTGACTATCCCTAATGAGTCCTTGCCTTTCCAAATACATGTACATCCTGTCCCTCAGGATTCCCTCCAACAACTTGCCCACCACTGACATCAGGCTCACTGGTCTATAGTTCGCCGGCTTGTCCTTTCTTAAACAGTGGCACCACGTTAGCCAACCTCCAGTTTTCCAGCACCTCACCTGTGACTGGAGGCCTGATGATACAAATATCTCAGCAAGAGGCCTAGCAATCACTTCCCTAGCTACTCACAGAGTTCTAGGGTACATATGATCAGGTTCTGGGGATTTATCCACCTTTATGTGTATCAAGATATCCAGCACTTCCTCCTCTGTAATATGGGCATTTTTCTCCATCTATTTGCCTACATTCTATATTTTCTATGTCCTTTTCCACAGTAAACACTGATGCAAAATACTCGTTTAGTATCTCCCCCATCTCCTGCGGCTCCACAAAAAGGCCACCTACCTGACCTTTCAGGGGCCCTATTCTCTCCCTAGTTACCCTTTTGCCCTTAATGTATTTGTAAAAACCCTTTGGATTCTCTTTAACCCTATTTGCCAAAACTATCTCATGTCCCTCTTTTTGATCTCAAGATTTCCCTCGTAAATATACTCCTACTGCCTTTATATTCTTTTAAAGATTCACTCGATCTTTCCTGTCTGTGCCTGACATATGCTTCCATCTTAACCAAACTCTCAATTTCTCTAGTCATCCAGCATCTCCCATACCCACGAGCCTTTTCTTTTACCCTAATGGGAATATACTGTCTCTGGACTCTCTTTATCTCATTTAGAGTAATAGAGGACAGCACGGAGACAGACCCTTCAGTCTAACTCAACCATGCCGAACACATATCCCAACTCAATCTAGTCCCGCCTGCCAGCACCCAGCCCATATCCCTCCAAACCCTTCCTAGTCATATACCATCCACATACCTCTTAAATGTTGCAATTGTACTAGCATCCACCACTTCCTCTGGCAGCCCATTCCATACAGGTACCACCCTCTGTGTGAAAATATTGCCCCTTAGGTCTTTTTTAATCTTTCCCCTCTCACCCTAAACCTATGCCCTCTAGTTCTGGAGTCCCCGACCCCAGGGAAAAGATCTTGTCTATTTACCCTATCCATGCTCCTCATGATTTTATCCTCCAAAACTCCAGGGAAAATAGTCCTTAGCCTATTCAACCTTTTCCTATAGCTCAAATCTTCCAACCCTGGCAACATCCTTGTAAATTATTTCTGAACCCTTACAAGTTTCACAACATCCTTCCAACAAGAAGGAGACCAGAATTGGACACAATATTCCAAAAGTGCGCCTAACCAATGTCCTGTACAGCAGCAGCATGACCTCCCAACTCCTGTACTCAATACTCTGACCAATAAAGGAAAGCATACCACACGCTTTCTTCACTATCCTATCTACCTGCTATTCTAATTTCAAGGAGATATGAACTGCACTCCAAGATCTCTTTGTTCAGCAACACTCCCTAGGACCTTACTATTAAGTGTATAAGTCCTGCTAAGGTTTGCTTTCCCAAAATGCTGCACCTCGCATTTATCTGAATTAAACTCTATCTGCCACTCCTCAGCCCACTGGTCTATCTGATCAAGATCCTGTTGTAATCTGAGGTAACCTTCTTCGCTGTCCACTACACTTCAAATTTTGGTGTAATTTGCAAACTTACTAACTATACCTCTTGTCCTTACATCCAAATCGTTTATATAAATGATGAAAAGTAGTGGATCCAGCACTTTGTGGCACTCCACTGGTCACAGGCCTCCAGTCTGAAAAACAATCCTCCACCACCACTAAAGTCCATATAGATCACGTCTACACTCTGCCCTCATTAATCCTCTTTGTTACTTCTTCAAAAGACTCAATCGAGTTTGTGAGACATGATTTCCCATGCACAAAGCCATGTTGACTATCCCTAATCAATCTTTGTCTTTCCAAATACATGAACATCCTATCCCTAAGGATTCCCTCAAACAACTTGCCCACCATCAATATCAGGCCCACCGGTCTATTCTTCCCTGGCTTGTCCTTAGCCCTTCTTAAGCAGTGGCACCGCATTTGCCAATCTCCAGTCTTCTGGCACTTCACCTGTTACTATCAATGATACAAATATCTCAGCAAGGGGCCCAGCAATCACTTCTTTAGCTTCCCACAGAGTTCTCGGGTACACCTGATCCACTTTTATACGTTTCAAGATATCCTGCATTTCCTCCTCTGTAATATGAACATTTTTCGAGATGTCACCATCTATTTCCCTACAGTCTATATCTTCCATGTCCTTTTCCACAGTAAACACTGATGCAAAATATTCATTTGGTATCGCCCCCATCTCCTGTGGCTGCCTTGCTGATGTTTGAGAGGCCCTATTATCTCCCTGTCCTTAATGTATGTGTAAAAATCTTTTGGGATTCTCTTTAACTCTATTTGCCAAAGCTATCTCATGCCCCGTTTTTGCCCTCCTGATTTCTATATTAAGTATACTCCTACTGCCTTTATACTCTTTGAAGGATTCACTCAATCTCTCCTGTCTATCCATGATATATGCTTCCTTCTTTTTCTTACCCAAATCTTAATTTCCCTAGTCATCCAGCATTCCCTATACCTACCAGCCTTTCCTTACAACCTAACAGGAATATACTTTCTCTGGATTCAGATTATCTCATTTCTGAAGGCTTCCCATTTCCATCCAGCCCTTTACCTGCGAACATCTGCCCCCAGTCAGCTTTTGAAAATTCTTCCCTAATACCATCAAAATTCACCTTTCTCTAATTTAGAACTTCAACTTTTAGATCTGGCCTATCCTTTTCCATCAGTATTTTAAAACTAGTAGAATTATGGTCGCTAGCCCCAAAGTGCTCTCCCACTGACACTTAGTGCCTTATTTCCCAATACTAGGTCAAGTTTTGCACATTCTCTTGTAGGTACATCCACATACTGAATTGGAAAATTGTCTTGTACACACTTAACAAATTCCTCTCCATCAAAACCCTTAACACTATGGCAGTCCCAGTCTATGTTTGGAAAGTTAAACATCTGCGAACATCTGTCCCCAGCCCCAAACAAAGCTGACTGGGGACAGATGTTCGCAGGTAAAGGGACGGATGGAAAATGGGAAGCCTTCAGAAATGAGATAATGAGAGTCCAGAGAAAGTATATTCAGATAGACCAGTGAGCTGAGGAGTAGAAGATAGAGTTTAATTTAGATAAATACCATAACCACTCTATTATTCTTACAGATGACTGACATCTCCTCACAAATTTGTTTCTCAATTTACCACTGACCATTAGGGAGTCTATAATACAATCCCATTTAGGTAATCATCCCTTTCTTATTTCTCAGTTCCACCCAAATAACTTCCCTGGATTATTTCCAGGAATATCAGTACAGCTGTCATGTTATCCCATATCAAAAACGTCACTCCCCCTCCTCTCTTGCCTCACTTTCTGTCCTTCTTGTAGTATTTGTATCCTGGAATATTAAACTCCCAGTCCTGCCCATTCCTGAGCCTGTTATGGACTAGGCCAAACATTCTTATCAGGCAGCCCAGACCATAACTTTGTAATTTGTTTCAGTAAGTGTACAGTGAAAATTACCCAGAGTAAGTTAGCTCGGTTGACTACTAGATTTTATTCACAAACAATATTCACATTTATACAATGAAACACAAAGAACAGAATAAAGAACCCTGACAGAACTCAATCTATCCAAACTAGACCTAATTATGCTGTTCCGAATATACACAACAGTCCCAATAAGCAAACACCCTTTAAAAACCAGTATAAATGGAATACATGCTTACAGGTTGAAGTTGATGGGCAGAAAGAGAGAGAGAGAGTTTTCACACAGCTCACTGTTGAACTCCTCACCAGTTCAGGACTGAACTAAACTGCTCAACGAGAGAGCTAACCACTCCCCTTTCATTTTACAGGTCACTTCCAAAACATGACCACTTTGGCCTGAAGTCTCATCTGTTCACACATAAACAAAAGACCTCACAAAATCCTTTTCATCTCTCGATCAACCAGACTGATCGGAGCCCAGCCTGGTTTATTACCTCTCTGATAAACCATCAAGGATAGAGTATTCTTGAGCCAAGAAACAGCTTTTAGAAAAAAAAGGATTAGCTTTGCGTCAAGCCACATTTCTGTAATTGCTATGATATCACAGTCCCATGTTCCTAACCATGCCCTGAATTAATCTGCCTTCCCTATTAGGCCTTTTGCATTGAAAGAACTGCAGCTTAATTTATTAGTCCTACCTTGTTCTCTGCTTTGTCCCTGCTTGCCCTGACTGTTTGACTCAATTCTTTTCTGAACTGTACCAGTTTCAGATTGACCTCTTTCTGCACTCTTTCCCTGAGTCCCACCCCCTTCCTTAATCCTCCAAAACAGCTCCAGCAAATATCCCTGCCAGTATATTAGTCCCCTTCCAATTCAGGTACAATCTGTCCTTCTTGTACAGATCACCTCTATCCCAAAAGAGATTCTAATGATCCAAAAATGTGAATCCTTCTCCCATACACCAGCTCCTCAGCCATGCATTCATCTGCAGTATCTTCCTATTCCTACCCTCACCAGCTTGTAGCACTGGGAATAATCCAGATATTATTACTCTCAAGAACCTCCTTTTGAAATTCCTGCCTAACTCTCTATATTCTCCCTTCAGAATCTCAACCTTTTCCCTTCCTATATTGTTGGTTCCAATGTGTACAATGACCTCCTGCTGGGCCCTCTCCCCCTTGAGAATATTCTCCACCGTCTCTGAGACATCCTTGATCCTGGCACTAGGGAGGCAACACACCATTCTGACTTTTTGCTGCTGCCCATAGAAACATCTGTCCATGCTTCGGACTAGAGAGTCCCTGAATACAATTGATCTCTTGAATCCGATATACCCTTCATTGCATTAGAGCCCATCTCAATGCAAGAAACTTGGCTGTTTGTACTATATGCCCCTAAGAATCCATCACCCCCTACATTTTCCAAAACCGCATGCTTGTTTGAAATGGGGATAGCCACGGAAGACTCATGCACTACCTACCTATCTCTCTTACCTTTCCTGGAGTTAACCCATCTATGTGACTGTATCTGCAACTTTTTTTCCATCATACCCCTTTCCTCTTGTGAATTCGTCATTGTTTCTAACTGCCACTCCAACTGATCCATTTGATCTGATAGGATTCGCAACCAATGGCTTTTATTGCAGATATAATCCTCAGTAAAACGTAAACTCTCCTTAAACTCCCACATCTGGCAAGAAGAGCATAACACTCTACCAAGGGCCATTTTTGCTTCTGCAGATCCAGAAAATAGCACAGTTTCGTTCTTCTACAAACACTGCTCAGGGCAAACTTAATACTTGTGGCTTATATTTTAAAGTTTAATCGAGACATATCTCAATAAAACATATAATCAAGAAAGAACCCACTCTACTCACAACTGCAGTCTTACAGCAAGGCAACATTTAAAACTATTTACTTATCTGTCTCTGTGCTGTGACCTCTCCCAAACAGGTTCCTCCAAGATCAGGTGTGAATTTCACGGTTTGTTAATTTTCCCAGGCACACTCCAATGTCCAGCGATATATGAATTCAACAACAAAGGCAGTAACTGCGCAGGTTCATTGCTGTGTCAGTTGTGAGTGCGGGCTTCTTTCTCTCTCTCTCTCTCTCTCTCTCTCCTGCACAGACCATGTGCTACCTTTGTCTGTTCCTCTCCCTTTTAAAAGTGCAATTGTTTTGACTTTTATTTTCTCCAAAGTTCCAAAACAATGCAACAGCATATAAAAGAGTAATTGCTGCTCCTGGAATTTGAGGAAATCACCTCCAACACCTGAAATACCTCAAAAAAGGAGCAGCTATTATAGCCAGAAATCATTCCCATTCTCCATCTTGGATTACTGATGGCTTCCCATTTTCCAGCCATCTCCTTACCTGTGGATATCTGTCCCCAATCAGCTTTTGAAAGTTCTTGCCTAATACCGTCAAAATTGGCCTTCCTCCAATTTAGAACTTCACCTTTTAGATCTGATCTATCCTTATCCATCACTATTTTAAAACTAATAGAATTATGGTTGCTAGCCCCAAAGTGCTCCCCCACTGACACCTCAGTCACCTGCCCTGCCTTATTTCTCAAGAGTAGGTTCACGCTTTGTACCTCTTCTTGTAGGTACACCCACATACTGAATCGGAAAATTTTCTTGTACACACTTAACAAATTCCTCGTCATCTAAACCCTTAACACTATGGCAGTCCCAGTCTATGTTTGGAAAGTTAAAATCCCCTAACAAGCTACCCTATTATTCTTATAGAAAACTGACATCTTCTTACAAATTTGTTTCGTAATTTCTCGCTATTATTAGGGCGTCCATAATAAAATCCCAGTATAGTGATCATCCCTTTCTTATTTCTCAGTTCCACCCAAATAACCAGGGGGATGTATTTCTGGGAATATCCTCCCTCAGTACAGCTGTAATGCTATCCCTTATCAAAAGCCTCCCGCCTCCTCTCTTGCCTCCCTTTCTGTCCTTCCAGGAGCATTTGTATCCTGGAACAAATTATTACTCCATATTGTGTGGAGAACATCAAGATCATCAATGCAAAGTGTGAACTCAATAAATGCAGTAATATTCAGTGCAATGACATTCAAGAAATGAGTAAATGAATACCAGAGGGGAAAATGCCTCGACGACCGAAATATCTTCTTTAATCTCAAGAGTGGCACCCTTTATTGGAGAAACCCAAGTAGCGTCAAAATTCTGTCAGTAGTAGTCCTAACCTTAACCCAACAATACTCACGTAAACACAAAGACTAAAGCACAGTACAAATCAAATTCTAAATATCTAAATCTTGGTCTTTTTCAGGACGTGTTGAAAACTAACCCAAACCCTAAATATGTGCTCCTTATCCTGATCTTCAGCATGTCAGTACTTTGAAACAGATAAATTAACTTGAAAACAACAATTAGAAACCTTGACATCCAATGAAAACTTCCAAGTATGGATAGATAATGATAAGAATTCCCAGATCGACTTCAATGCAAAATGTGAGAAAGTCAAACAAGCCAGACAGCATCAGGAGATGGAGAAGTCAAGGTTTAAGGTATAACCCATCTTCAGGATTCCAGCATCTGCAGTTATCGAACAATAGAACATAGAACAATACAGCACAGAACAGGCCCTTCAGCCCACAATGTTGTGCCGAACATTTATCCTAGCTTAAGCACCTATCCATGTACCTGTCCAATTGCCACTTAAAGGTCACCAATTATTCTAACTCTGCCACTCCCACAGGCAGCGCATTCCATGCCTCCACCACTCTCTGGGTAAAGAACCGACCCCTGACATCCTCCCTATACCTTCCACCCTTCACCTTAAATTTATGTCCCCTTGTAACACTCTGTTGTACCCGGGGAAAAAGTCTCTGACTGTCTACTCTATCAATTCCTCTGATCATCTTATAAACCTCTATCAAGTCACCCCTCACCCTTCGCCGTTCCAATGAGAAAAGGCCTAGCACTCTCAACCTATCCTCATACGACCTATTCTGCATTTCAGGCAACATCCTGGTAAACCTCCTCTGCACCCTCTCCAAAGCTTCCACATCTTTCCTAAAATGAGGTGACCAGAACTGCACACAGTACTCCAAATGTGGCCTTACAGCTGTACAGCTGCAACATCACTTCACGACTCTTGAATTCAATCCCTCTGCTAATGAACGCTAATACACCATAGGCCTTCTTACAAGCTCTATCCACCTGAGTGGCAACTTTCAAAGAGCTATGAATATAGACCCCAAGACCCCTCTGCTCCTCCACCTTACTAAGAACCTTACCGTTAACCCTGTATTCCACATTCTTATTTGTCCTTTCAGAATGGACAACATCACATTTGACAGGGTTGAACTCCATCTGCCACTCCTCAGCCCAGCTCTGCATCATATCTAAGTCCCTTTGCAGCCGACAACAGCCCTCCTCACTATCCACAACTCCACCAATCTTCGTATTATCTGCAAATTTACTGACCCACCCTTCGACTCCCTCTTCCAAGTCATTAATAAAAATTACAAACAGCAGAGGACCCAGAACTGATCCCTGCGGAACTCCACTTGTAACTGGGCTCCAGGCTGAATATTTACCATCTACCACCACTCTCTGACTTCGACCGGTTAGCCAGTTCTCTATCCAACTGGCCAAATTTCCCTCTATCCCATGCCTCCTGACTTTCCGCATAAGCCTACCATGGGGAACCTTATCAAATGCCTCACTAAAATCCATGTACAGCACATCCACTGCTCTACCCTCATCCACATGCTTGGTCACCTTCTCAAAGAATTCAATAAGACTTGTAAGGCAAGAACTACCCTTCACAAATCCGTGCTGGCTGTCCCTAATCAAGCAGAGCCTTTCCAGATACTCATAAATCCTAGCCCTCAGTACTCTTTCCATTACTTTGCCTATCATTGAAGTAAGACTAACTGGCCTGTAATTCCCGGGGTTATCCCTATTCCCTTTTTTGAACAGGGGCACAACATTCGCCACTGTCCAGTTCCCTGGCACCACCCCCATTGACAGTGAAGACGAAAAAATCATTGCCAACGGTTCTGCAATTTCCTCTCTTGCTTCCCACATAATCCTAGGATATATCCCGTCAGGCCCGGGGGACTTGTCTATCCTCAAGTTTTTCAAAATGCCCAACACATCTTCCTTCCTAACAAGTGTCTCTTCTAGCTTACCAGTCCGTTTCATACTCTCCTCTTCAACAATACGGTCCCTCTCATTTGTAAATACTGAAGAAAAGCACTCATTCAAGACCTCTCCTATCGCTTCCGACTCAATACACAGTCTCCCATTACTGTCCTTGATCGGATCTACCCTCGTTCCCGTCATTCTCATGTTTCTCACATACGCATAAAAGGCCTTGGGGTTATTCTTGATCCTACCTGCCAAAGATTTTTCATGCCCTCTCTTAGCTCTCCTAATCCCTTTCTTCAGCTCCCTCCTGGCTATCCTGTATCCCTCCAATGCTCTGTCTGAATCTTGTTTCCTCAAATGTGTATACTTCAATGCAAGAAGTATACGAAATAAGGTAGGTGAACTTGCAGCGTGGGTTGGTACCTGGGACTTCGATGTTGTGGCTATTACGGAGACATGGGTAGAACAGGGACAGGATTGGCTGTTGCAGCTTCCAGGGTTTAAATGTTTTAGTAGGGTCAGAGGTGGGGGTAAAAGAGGGGGAGGTGTGGCATTGCTTGTCAAAGATAGTATTACAGCGGTGGAAAGGACAATGGATGAAGACTCGCCATCTGAGGTAGTTTGGGCTGAAGTTAGGAATAGGAAAGGTGAGGTCACCTTGATAGGAGTTTTCTACAGGCCTTCTAATAGACCTAGAGACGTTGAAGAAAGGATTGCGAGGATGATTCAGGAGAAGGGTGAAAGTAATAGGGTAGTTGTTATGGGGGCCTTTAACTTTCCTGATATTGACTGGGAAAGCTATAGCTCGAGTTCGTTAGATGGGTCGGTGTTTGTCCAATGTGTGCAGGAGGGTTTCCTGACACAATACGTAGACAGGCCAACAAGAGGTGAGGCCATACTGGATTTGGTTCTGGGTAACGAACCAGGCCAGGTGTTAGAATTGGAGGTAGGTGAGCACTTTGGGGACAGTGACCAGAATTCGGTGACTTTTATTCCAGTGATGGAGAGGGATAAGTGTGCATTGCAGGGCAAGTGTTATAGCTGGGGGCTGGGAAATTATGATGCGGTGAGGCACGACTTAGGATGCGTGCCTTGGAAAAGTAGGCTTCAAGGCAAGGGAGCAATTGATATGTGGAGCTTGTTCAAGGAGCAACTATTGAGTGTCCTTGATAAGTAAGTACCTGTCAGGCAGGGAGGAAAGGGTCGTGTGAGGAAGCCATGGTTTAATAAGGAATTGGAATCCCTTGTTAAAGGGAAGAGGGCGGCCTATGTAAAGATGAGGCGTGAAGGTTCAATTGGGGCGATTGAGAGTTATAAGGTAGCCAGGAAGGATCTGAAGAGCGAACTAAGAGCAGCAAGGAGGGGACATGAAAAGTCCTTGGTTGGTAGGAGTAGGGAAAACCCTAAGGCTTTCTTTAGGTATGTCAGGAATAAAAGAATGACTAGGGTAGGAATAGGTCCAGTCAAGGATAGTAGTGGGAAGTTACGTGTGGAGGCTGAAGAGATTGGGGAGACACTGAATGAATACTTTTCGTCAGTATTCACTCAGGAACAGGACATTGTTGCCGATGTGAATACTGAGTCACAATTAATTAGAATGGACGGCTTTGAGGTATGTAGGGAAGAGGTGTTGGAAATTCTGGAAAGGGTGAAAATAGATAAGTCCCCTGGGCCTGATGGCATTTATCCTAGGATTCTCTGGGAAGCAAGGGAGGAGATTGCAGAGCCATTGGCCTTGATTTTTATGTCCTCGTTGTCTGCAGGAATAGTGCCAGAAGACTGGAGCATAGCAAATGTGGTTCCCTTGTTCAAGAAGGGGAGTAGGGATAACACTAGTAACCATAGGCCAGTGTGCCTCACTTCTGTTGTGGGCAAAGTCTTAGAGAGAATTGTAAGGGATAGGATTTATGAACATCTGGATAGGAATAATGTGATCAAGGATAGTCAGCATGGTTTTGTGAAGGGTAGATCGTGCCTCACAAACCTTATTGAATTCTTTGAGAAGGTGACTAAGGAGGTGGACGAGGGTAAAGCGGTAGATGTGGTGTATATGGATTTTAGTAAGGCATTTGATAAGGTTCCCCATGGTAGGCTACTGCAAAACATACGGAGGTATGGCATTGAGGGTGAGTTGGAGGTTTGGATTAGGAATTATCTGGCTGGAAGAAGACCGAGGGTAGTAGTTGATGGTAAAGGTTCATCTTGGAGTGCAGTTACTAGTGGTGTTCTGCAAGGATCTGTTTTGGGACCATTGCTGTTTGTCATTTTTATAAATGACCTGGAGGAGGGGCTAGAAGGTTGGGTGAGCAAGTTTGCGGATGATACGAAAGTCGGTGGAGTTGTTGTCAGTGAGGAAGGATGTGGCAGGTTACAGTGGGATATAGATAAGCTGCAGAGCTGGGCAGAAAGGTGGCAAATGGAGTTCAATGTGGGTAAGTGTGAGGTGATTCACTTTGGTATGAGTAAATAAAAGATGGGGTACTGGGCTAATGGTCGGATACTTGGTAGTGTGGATGAGCAGAGGGATCTTGGTGTCCATGTACACAGATCTCTGAAAGTTGCCACCCAGGTAAATAGTGCTGTGAAGAAGGCATATGGCGTACTGGCTTTTATTGGTAGAGGAATTGAGTTCCGGAGTCCTGAGGTCATGTTGCAGTTGTATAAGACTCTGGTGCGGCCACATCTGGAGTATTGTGTGCAGTTTTGGTCGCCATACTATAGGAAGGATGTGGAGGCACTGGAACGGGTGCAGAGGAGGTTTACCAGGATGTTGCCTGGTATGGTAGGAAGATCGTATGAGGAAAGGCTGAGGCACTTGGGGCTGTTTTCATTGGAGAAAAGAAGGTTCGGGGTGACTTGATAGAGGTGTACAAGATGATTAGGGGTTTAGATAGGGTTGACCATGAGAACCTTTTTCCACGTATGGAGTCAGCTATTACAAGGGGGCATAGCTTTAAATTAAGGGGTGGTAGGTATAGGACAGACGTTAGGGGTAGATTCTTTACTCAGCGAGTCGTGAGTTCATGGAATGCCCTGCCAGTAGCAGTGGTGGACTCTCCCTCTTTATGGGCATTTAAACGGGCATTAGATAGGCATATGGAGGATAGTGGGCTAGTGTAGGTTAGGTGGGCTTGGATCGGCGCAACATTGAGGGCCAAAGGGCCTGTACTGCGCTGTATTTTTCTATGTTCTATGTTCTAACCTTATGTAAGCCTCCTTCTTCCTCCTTACAAGAAATTCAACCTCCCTCGTCAACCAAGGTTCCCTCACGCGACCATTTCTTTCCTGCCTGACAGGTACATACATATCAAGGACACGTCGTATCTGTTCCTTGAAAAAGTTCCACATTTCAATGACATCCTTTCCTGACAGCCTGTGCTCCCAATTTATGCTCCTCAGATCCTGTCTTGCAGCATCATATTTGCTCTTCCCCCAATTGTAAAACCTGCCCTGTTGCACGCACCTGTCTCTCTCCATAACCAAGGTGAAAGTCACAGAATTGTGGTCACCATCACCAAAATGCTCACCCACTAACAAGCCCATCACTTGTCCCGGTTCGTTACCGAGTACCAAATCCAATATGGCCAAATCCAATATCTACATACTGAGTTAGAAAAGCTTCCTGGACAAACTGCACATACATCGCCCCGTCCAATCTACTTGATCTAAAGAGCTTCCAATCAATATTTGGGAAGTTGAAATTGCCCATGACTACTACCCTGTGGCTTCTGCACCTTTCCAAAATCTGTTTCCCAATCTGTTTCTCCACATCTCTGCTGCTATTGGGGGGCCTATAGTAAACACCCAACAAAGTGACTGCTCCTTTCCTATTTCTGACTTCAGCCCATACTACCTCCAAAGGCAGATCCCCCTCGAACTGCCTTTCTGCAGCTGTTATACCATTTCTAATTAGCAACACCACACCCCCTCCTTTTTTACCACTCTCCCTAATCTTACTGAAACATCTGTAACCAGGAACCTCCAACAACCATTCCTGTCCCTCTTCTATCCGTGTTTCGTGATGGCCACAACATCGTAGTCCCAGGTACCGATCCACGCCTTAAGTTCACCCACCTTATTTCTGATACTCCCTGCGTTAAAGTATACACACTTGAACCCATCTCTGTGTCTGCAAGTATTCCCTGTCAGTGCTACCTTCTCCACAGCCTCCCTACATTCTTGGACATCCTGAAAAACAGCTAACCTACTTGCTGGACTACAAATCTGGATCCCATCCCCCTGCCAAATTAGTTTAAATCCCCCTGAAGAGTGCGAGCGAACCTACCTCCCAGGATATTGGTGCCCTTCTGGTTTAGGAGCAACCCGTCCTGCTTGTACAAGTCCCACCTTCCCCAGAATGCAGTCCAATTGTCCAAATACCTGAAGCCCTCCCTCCTACACCATTCTTGCAGCCACGTGTTCAACTGCACTCTCCCTATTCCTTGCCTCACTGTCACGTGGCACCGGCAACAAACCAGAGATGACGATTCTGTCCATCCTAGCTTTTAACTTCCAGCCTAACTCCCTTCGCTCCTGAATGACCTCCCCACCCCTCTTCCTACCTATGGCATTGGTGCCAATGTGCTCACACCCTCCGCCTTAAGGATTCTGAAGACACGGTCCGAGACATCTCGGACCCTGGCACCCGGGAGGCAACAAACCATCCGAGAGTCTCGCCCATGTCCACAGAACCGCCTGTCTGTCCCTCTAACTATAGAGTTCCCTATAACTAGCGCTCTCCTCCTCTCCCCCTTTCCCTTCTGAGCCTCAGAACCGGACCTCGTGCCAGAGACCCGGTCACTGCAGCTTACCCCCTGCTTGGCCATCCCCCCCCAACAGTATCCAAAGCGGTATACTTATTGTTGAGGGGAACGACCACAGGGGATCCCTGCACTGCCTGCTTCCTCCCCTTCCCACCTCTATCTGTTACCCAGCTACCTCTGTCCTCTGGCTCATTTTTTGTCTTTAACTAAATGTGAGAAAGTGGCAGAGACCAATGAAATGAATGCAAGAGGAGAGCCCCCTGTTGCCCAGATGTCTTTCTTCATCTCAAGAATGACACAGATTTCATTTGGACGGTCCAGGTAGAGTCAAAAAATAAAATCCGTAAAGCAATGAAATCTAATTCTAATCCTTAGTTTAAATGGTAACAAGATTTTTAAAATGAATTAAGAAATAAAACCTGACTTGGCTTATGTAGAGAGCTGGTTAATACCATCTAACAAAATAAAAAATGAAAACATTTCCTGTACAAAGAGAATTCATTTGATTCATTCTATGGAAGACTCATCACTTTTGGGAATCTGTGTTAGTTAAGCTTATATACCTCTTTCAAGCCTGACAGATCTTCACCAATCAGCATATGCTTAATTCTTAGAAACTTGGTTTTATAAAAACACAACAAGTCTAATGAAAATTGACATAATACCATATCCTCACATTGCTTTCTTTGCAGGTATGTTAACAAATTCTTAAAAATTAGTTGATTAGCTGGCAGCATGTACATATGATGTTGATCTAAGTCACAAATCATGGGTTTTTAATCAGTGTTCTGGACAGCCCAGTAATAAAAAGATGATTGGTTAAACTCTTTGGCAACACTTTGATTTACATTTACATTACTGTCAAAGGCTCACAGCAATGTTGCCTTCATTAGTTTTGTTTTTTTGCTTCATTTACAATGCTGGTTTGACAAATCTTTGGAGTTATCTTTGGCCAATAAATTGTGATTGCAAACCAGAGGACACATGGATAGAAACAATAAGCTTAAAGCAAGAATTCAGGATTAGACAATTATAGCAGATGTGTGGAAAACAGTTTTTGTTGGCTAGAGTAACTATTTAGGGAAAGTAATTGGTTTGAAATTGAGGTTGATGAATATCAACCTGAGAACAGGACTGAAATTATATATGAACGGTTAAGATGATCGAGTTGTCTGTGGCAGCTGGATGTTCAAATCAGATGTGTCAGGCATTTGTGGGTTAATTCTGAAAAATGTGTTGCTGGAAAAGCGCAGCAGGTCAGGTAGCATCCAAGGAGCAGGAAAATCGACGTTTCGGGCATAAGCCCTTCTTCGAAACGTCGATTCTCCTGCTCCTTGGATGCTGCCTGACCTGCTGCGCTTTTCCAGCAACACATTTTTCAGCTCTGATCTCCAGCATCTCAGTCCTCACTTTCTCCTATTTGCGGGTTAACACCAATGTGGAAATAGCAGCAATGCAAAGTCTGAAGACTTTTCTGTTTACCGTGTTTTTAGGTGTTTTCCTATATCCATCCCTGTTGTTGAAGTAGCCGAGTAACATACCTGGCTTCTTCTGATTCCTGATTTCTGGTACTGAAGAAGGGCTTATGCCCTAAACGTTGATTCTCCTGCTCCTCGGATGCTGCCTGGCCTGCTGTATTTTTCCAGCACCACATTTTTCAACTCTGATTTCTGGTGTAGCCTAATATGTCTCCTGCTTCTCAGCAGAAGGGCAATCAACTAGAATTTCAAAGAGGAAGATTCTGACCTATGAAATTCCATCAGTGAAGTATCTGATGCATTCTCTGGATTCAATGCAACGTTCCCTGTGTTTCTAGCTGGTTTCCTGCTTACACCAAGAGAAACAGCACTTGATGCACTCATGTTCCAGCTAGACTCCACTTCTCAAAGGGAGGTTGGACTGAATGAAAAGAGGCTGCTGTGACTTTCAGTGCTATAATTGGAGAGATTGGAAATGAAACTAGATCAGAACATGAGGAAGGTTTATCAAATATTGTTATTATTATTTGAGAACAGAGCTCTGAATTAAAGGCAAGTGGACCTTTGGTTTTCCATGCTTTAAAGAATCAGAAGCACTTGTTTTGTAGTGGGCAAAAACAGCATTTCCAAGAAGCCAATAAACCAAATGGCTAGAGAAGCTAGCTAGTGAGATGATTGCAGAGGTGTTTAATAAGTTGAGCTTTTATGATCTAGGTAAAGAGATGCAGAGGACTGCAGATGCTGGAGATCAGAGCTGAAAATGTGTTGCTGGAGAAGTGCAGCAGGTCAGGCAGCATCCAAGGAGCAGGAGAATCAACGTTTCGGGCATTGAAGAAGGGCTCATGCCCGAAAGAGATGCAGAGTCAGGTTCAGTCAGAAAAGAGGATCCATACCACCAGATGAGCTGTTCAACACCCTCAAAATAATCAAAATCCTGTCAACTAGACAGTTTTAATATGGAAGGGCAAAATGTGTCAGTACAGGCTTGGAGGACCGAAAAGCCTGTTCCCATGCTGTAATGTTCTTTGTTAACCTCTGCTTTAAAACATTCAAGACTTTGTTTGTACCTCCCTTTTTGAATAGAGGAACAGGTAATTTCCTATATTCCCCTAATCTAAAGAATTTTGGAAAACTAAAATGAACACATCACCTATCCCACTGGCCACTACTTTTAAGACATAAGGAGAAAGTCCAGTTGGACCTGCAGACTAGTTAATGCAATTCTAATAAATTGTTCCATTCCACTTCTCTGGTTATTGTAACTTTCTTTAGTTCCTTCCTCCCCTACATTTCCTGATTTATGCTATTACTTGACTCCTGTATAGTGAAGACTTGAGCAAAATATCTGTTCAGTTTATCTGCTGTTTATCAGTTTAAGTTTATCCTTACTTTCTATTTTCAATTTCCTAGGCACATTTTTGATAGGACCAACGTTTCTGTTATCCATAAAAACATTTAGAAAATGTTTTTATTTTTCCATTCTTATTAACCTTTCAGTTATTGTTTGCTGTTTTATTTAGATTCTGTCCAATCTTCTAATGTGCCATCAGTCTTTGTGCAATTATGTGTTTTTTCTTTAAGTTTGATACTATCGCTAATTTCTTTTTAGTTAACCAAGATTGATGGGTCGTCCCCTTGGAAGTTTTATTTCTTTTTGAAATGTATCTATTTGGTGAATTTTGAAAAATCACCTTTAATGTTTGCCACCTTTAATGACATGCTCCTTAAACTAATCTGCGACTTCTCTTTAGCGATCTCTAGGTTTATGACCTCATAATTGCCCAAACTAAGTTTAAAATACTCACATTAGATTAGTTTTCTCTTCCACAAACTGAATAGAGCATGATTACTAACATCTAAGGATATCATCACTATGAGGTCATTAATCAATCCTATCTCCTTGCACACAACTGTTGATTTTCAGGTTTGTGTTCACAGTTGAGCAATCAACAATTTGTAAGTATTTTTCTGATAGTTTATTGAGTTTGTGAAGAAGCACTAATTAGATATGATAAAACTAATATACAGTGTGACAATTGAGGATGGTTCACTGATACCAGAGGACAAACAGGCTGTCGGCACAGAACGTTTCAGTCTCGCTAAAGTGATGATGCAGCATCATGGCCTGTAGCCAAGGGGGTTAGGGAACTCTTCCTTCTGTCTTACTCCTCTCCTTCTGGTCGACTTCCAGTTGCGTGGTGAGTACTGAGCAATGAAGATTGCTCTCTGAGCACCTTCTGATGAGAACTGCTGTCTACCCAGGTCTGCTTGACGAAAACTGCCCTTGAAGGAATACCCCTGTGCCAATCCCAGCACAGTTTCTCCAGTGTGGAATCTGACTCCTGAACTCTCTGGCTCCTGCATAACTTTTCCAACATGCTTGTGGCATCTTTAACTTCCTTGACCTCAGTGCAGTTATTCCAGTACTAATTGGCCTAGCCCCTGCGGGCTTCCCCAGCCTTCCTGTCCTGAGTCCTCCTTTCTGAGCCTGGCACTTATTGTTGCCTCAAAGTTCTCAGGGCAGGTTAGGGTTCTCTATGTCAATCAATTGTCTGAAGCCTTTGGCCAATAGCCATTGGACAGCCACTCATGGACGTTCATTGTCCTCTCATCTACTCTCACCTGAGGGTTAGTTTGCCATTCTTTCTAAGAACAAATACTTCTTATTTTCAGAGACAAAACACTGATAATAGAGTGCATTTGGTGCCAGATATTAGTTCAATGGGTATCATGACCTCTATTTTTTCTCATAATTCTCCCCTTTGTTTTCACATGCTACAGTTTCGAAAAGTTAAATACGACTATAATAGCTTTTAAAAGAAATCTCATGCTACATAATATTGCTACAAAAAAAAATCAGTGCTTCAGGAACCCCAATATTCAACTTTAGTCTCTAGCTATTAATTTTCTCCCAAAGTGATATCCTGTAGCTACACTGTGATATACTATCTCCTCCTCCTCCTGCTCCTCAGATGCTGCCTGACCTGATGTGCTTTTCCAGCACCACTCTAATCTGTACTATCCTGGAGTCAAGTTCACAACCACAGAAATGCCTGCTTGTGTCACTAATTAATAAATCCTCTACATCCTCCTATTTGTTTTCATTCCCTCCTGTAAAGCTAGGCCACCGATAGGGCACAGGAGTGCAGCAAAAGCCAGCCCTATTGAGGAACCATTGCTCTTATTAGTGTCCAAATGGAAAATCATTCAGTAAGTGGAACCTCAGGAGGTTCCTGCACTACTGGCCTGGCTCTCTTCATCCTGCCATGGTCACTTTTTCTTTGTCTTCACTCATACCTCTACTCTGCAATGGGACCACCTCTCTGACTGGACCATCCACATAATTCTCTGTCTCACGGACACACAGAGTGATTCTAGTCACTGTTCAATTTCCAAAGCCCAAGGCTTGAGCTTGTGCAACTGCTGACTCTTCCTGCACATATGCTCAAATAGTTCATACAAAGTGCCAATGACTCTCCACATGCCGGGGGATGGGTATTCCACTTAGCTGAGCTGTTCCACTCTACCCTAATCTTACCTTGTGCTATTTAGTATGAGTTCTGAACTAACTGCACAGAGGCTGGTATCTCATTACCAAATCACCCTTCATTGACTTGTGCATTGTATGTGGGCTCTGACCAGTCAGCTGAAATCCAGTCCCTAAACTGAGGAGACCTGCGGAATCTCCTGTTTCTATCTGTCAGTCAGGACTCCCTGATTGGTCCAGGTTAACAACCTGAATCAGGGATCTCATAATCAATGAGATCCACATGGCCCTAGTTCCAATCACTAAATCCCACCTCTCCTAATTCCAGGAATGTAGGCCTGTTCTCTCTTGTAGCTTCCCCAGGGACATTTTTGCCCCAGGTCGAGTTCCTTTGACTTTGACTTAGACACAGACGGTGTGTATTGTACTGTGACCCATCTCTTGTGCCCAGGGCATCTCAGGAGAGTCTCCTCCTCTTCTTCCAGTGGTAATGGTATTGAGGCTATCTCGGACTCTGGGGTTTCCTTGATGCTAAATGATGGAGAAAATACCACAGTTTTCAATAGGCCTTTCTCGCTGTTCAGAGGGGCCACATGTGTTTTGCTCCTGCCCTATTTGCACAATTGCAGCTTTCACGTGATCCACGTATTTGTTCAGGACTGCCTCACCTACCTGAACTTTATATGTCACGGGAGCTGCCCTCGCATTGATTTCATCTCATCCCCATATGTTGTGCCATTTCCATGGTTTCAACACCAAACTTTGTCCCCTGAAGTAAACCTTTTGTCTCACTTAGAGGAGGCATGTGGCGGCCCTTACAATCTTGCTACCATATCACCCTCCATCCCCAGATCTGGGAATATCAGATTTAACCCCATGAGCAACTCTGCTGGGGTAATCCTGTAGTTGCGTGAGAGGTTCTATAATTGAACAGGAACTGGGACAGTTTGGTATCAAGAAACACTGCAGACTGTTTATTTAAGCCTGCCTTCAATGTTTGGATTGCCCTTTCTGCCAGACCAGAAAGATGGATGGTATGGAGCTACCCTTATGCTGAATGCTTTTTGACTTTAGGAAATACTCAAATTCCCTGCTAGTAAATTAGAATTCCTACAGTGTGGAAACAGGCCCTTTGGCCCAATAAGTCCACACTGACCCTCTAAAGAGTACCCACCCAAACCCATATTTGCCCTTGACTAATGTATCTAACCTACAAATCCCTATGGGCAACTTAGCTTGGCCAATTGACCTAACCTGCACATCTTTGGATTGTGGGAGGAAACCGGAGCACCAGAAGGAAACCCACACAGACACAGGGAGAATGTGCAAACTCCACACAGACAGTAGCCCAAGGCTGGGATTGAACTCGGGACCCTGGCGCTGTGAGGCAGCAGTGTTAACCATTGAACCACCGTGCCGTTGTCTGTGATCAATTCTTCTGGGAGTTCATGTATTGCAAATGATGCTCACAACTTTTCAATGTCTTCCCTGAGTTTGCCAAATGAACTCTATAACATTCAACCACTTTAAATGGGCATCCCCTATGAACAGGAACTTTGAACCTATGAAAGGGCCAGCACAATTGTCATGTAACCCGGTCATTCACACAAACATGGAGGTGGCCGCCAGCGGAAGTTGTCCTTGTTGGCTAACTAGGCACTACCCCACCACTGCAGTTATGTAAGCATCCAATCCTGGCTACCAGACATAACATCTTGTCAATATCTTCATTTTGGATGTCCCTGGATGACCCTGGCTGAGTTCAGTATCTGGTGGCAATCTTTACTTAGAACAATCACTCTTGCTCCCCATAATAATATGCTACCCTCTACAATGATCTAGTCTCGCTGGGCCCAACAAGATTTCAATCCTGATTATGATGGCCTTTCTGTTTCCCCATTACCATCAGCTATTTTAGTCTTGCTAAGACAGTTAAAAAGGCATTTGGCATGCTTGCCTTCATTGCTCAGTCCTTTGAGTATGGGAGTTGTGAAGTTATGTTGAGATTGTACAGGACATTGGTGCAGCCTCTTCTGGAATACTGTCTCCAGTTCTGATCATCCAGTTATAGGAAGGATAATATTAAATGGGAGCAGATTCAGATAAGATTTACCAGGATGTTGCCAGGTATGGAAGGTTTAAATTATAAAGAAAAACTGGATAAGCTGGGATGTTTTTCACTGGTGCATAGGAGGTTGAGAAATGACATGATAGAAGTTTATAAAATAATGAGAGGTATAGATAGAGTTGAAGGTAGTTGTCTTTTCCCTAAAATGGGGATTTCCAAGACTAGTCACACACTTCTAAGGTGAGAAGAGAAAGATTAAAAAAAACATGAGAGACACATTTTCAGTCCAGAGGGTGGTTTGCGTGGAATGATCTTCCTGAGGAAGTGGTGGAAGTGGATATAATTACAATGTTTAAAAGACATCTGGATAAGTACATGAAGAAGAAAGGTTTGGAGGGATATGAGCCAGGAGCAGGCAGGTGGGACTAGTTTAATTTGGGATTATGTCCAGAATGGATGGGTTGGACTGAAGACTGCGTTTCCGTGCTGTGTGACTATGATTCTATGACTGTGATGGGATCTTTTTGTGTCTACAATTGATTTTGTCAGTGGTGACTGGAAGAGTGTTTGGAAAGTTTAAAACCAGAATAGATTTTTCCAAGGGAGGCACCACCAATGGAATATCTGCTAATGAGAGGTGGTTCAAGGCATCTGCATTTGCCACTTGGCCTCCTGGATGGTGTTCCAACTTGTAGGTACTCACTGAGAATAAGGGTCCACTGCTGAACTTTATCGGCTATGGGTGACATAGCCTTGTCCACTTTAAATAGCCCTAGCAGGGGTTTGGGGTTTGTTACAATGAGAAACTTATGTTCGTAAAGATATTGGTTGAACTTTCAGCACATCAAAGATGACCGTCAAACTTTCCTTCTCTATCTGGATTTGCATTCGGCATCAGCCAAAGTCTGGGAAGTAAACACTGCTGGGGGTTCATCTCTGTTAGTCTACTGCGGAGACAATTCTACCCCAATACTTTATGGGGACGCATCGCATGTCAGCACCTCTCACTTGGGATTGTAGTGGGTGTCCATCTTAGATACCAATAGTTAATTTTTACTACCGTAATGGTTACTTCTTGTCTACACAACCATTTCCAAGGCTGACCTGTGATGATGCTGCTCCTTTAACAAGGTTATGTTGTCCTTGATTTTTTATCAGGAGGTCATAAAGACTCCGGTTCTGGAATGTCAGGGGTGATCTACTTGATGAAGCTTTTAAGTTTAAAAGCAACACTTGTACAATGAAAGAGGTGTGGCCAGTTGTCCCAGCTCAGCTTTTCTCTGGTTTGGAGAAAGTGATAACTGCTGATGCTGAAGATCAGTGTCAAGAGTGTGGTGCTGGAAATGCACAATAGGTCAGACAGCAGATCCTGCTCCTCAGACACTGCTTGACCTGCTTGCTTTTCCAGCACCACACTCTGAACACTTTTTTTCTGGTTTGGTTTGGTTTGGTCTGGCTGGTCACTGAAAGCAGTCAGTCAGTTTTGAGGCTGCTGATACAAGAAAGAGCAACATGGAAGAAGGTGTTTCATGCTGAATCTGTATGCTGTCTCTCTCTCTCTCCTTTAAGACCCTGTGTTTGATTTTTCTTTTCTTGCCAAGCGGTGTTTATGGGGATCATTGCAAATGGTTGGAACAGCATCATTAACTTGGGATAATCTGTTGGGTATCAGTTAGTTAAATCATTCTGGATTCTGTTCTCTTTTGATTGTGTTTTATTCGGTAATATTGCAAATAAATTCTGTTTTGTTTAAAACTAAGTTGTTGGGCCAGCTGCATCACTCCTGGAATATCAACTCTACATCTGCTTAAAACAGCTAGCAAAGTTAGGGCCTGGGCTATTTTCCTAAAATGTTTTGAGGGGTCTGGTCTGGTCCATAATAGATTGGGGGTTCTTTGTGGGATTTGTTCTCTCATTCCGATTCGGGGTAGGGGTTGCTGGACTCGAGGTGTTAGTGTCTTTTGTTTCGGTGTGTTGAATTCATTTGGCTTAAACAGTGCTTGGGATAGCAAGCTCCTTGGATGCTGCCTGACCTGCTGCGCTTTTCCAGCAACACATTTTCAGCTCTGATCTCCAGCATCTGCAGTCCTCACTTTCTCCTTCGGATAGCAATGGCTCTTTCAGTCACCAAGAATTTTCTGGTGGTGGAAGAAGTGATTTTAGGGCCTTTGAAAAGGTGGTTAAGGCCAAGCTTCTGGAATTAGCAAACAATCTGGAGGTGGAGATGCCTCCTTTGTGAGAAAAGCACAGATAATTACAGCAATAGCTCAGCATTTAAACTTGCTGGAAACACTATCAGAATCTTTGGAGATGGCTAAACTTTAATTGAAAATGAAGCAGCTTGAGTTAGCTGGAAAGGGTAACAGCTGGAAAAAACAAGGAAAGGGTAACAGAAATGAAACAGTTTAAATTACGATTAAAAGCAGAGGATAAAGAGAGAAGAGAGAGAAAAGGAGAGGAAAGAAAGAAAAAAGAGGGAGTTTGAATTTCAGAAATTACCACTTAAAACAGGAAAGTCAGCTTAAAAGGTGGAGCTGAAGGCTGAAGGTAAGTTCAGTGAGGAAGAGAGTGAGGATGAGCAAACCCATAGTAACCAAAGGCCTGGTGAGAAACTGTTTAAATATATTCAAGCATTGCCTCAATTTGATGAGAAGGATGTAGAAGCCTTTTTAATCTCATTTCAAAAGGTGGTTAAACAAATGCAGTGACCACGTGGGTTTTGTTGATCCAAACCAAAATTGTAGATAGAACTAGTGAGGTATTCGCAACACTATCAGAGGAGGTATCTGGGGCACATGAGGTGAAGAAAGCATCTTAGGTGCATGTGAGATTGTGCCAGAATCTACAGAGGAACCCTGGTCAAACCTACATTGAGTTTGAAAGGATCAAACAAAGTAATTTTGACAGGTGGATAAGGGCAAACCTATGACCCTCTTAGAAAGAGGATTATTTTGGAGGAGTTCAAAAATTCACTTCCTGAAGTAGTGAGAACTCATGTGGAAGAGCAGAGAGTTAAAACGGCAAGATCAGCAGCTGAAATGTTTGACGATTATGAGTTGGTCCATAAATCAAAGTTTGGCTTCCAAAATCAATTTCAATCCGTGTGAGATAGAAATTGGGGAAAGGAGAAATCCTCACTTGGAAAGGGAAAGGTAGATTTTGGTGAAGATCATAAGGATAGCTTACCACAGGGTAAAAAGGAAACTCTTGAAGGGGACAGAGAAATTTAAAAATCTCCAGTGTTTTCACTGCAATACTGTAGGCCACATGAAATCATAAGTGTTGGTGGGTTAGGAAAAGCTTGGGAAGACACATGTAGGAAAACAGGATAAGGCAGTGAATTTTGTTGGAGTGGTATCAGAAAGCACAGTGGAGCCTAGAAAGCTGCACTAGAATGTAACCTGGTCAGAGGTTGGTTAAGGAGGAAGTGCCAGATCTTCTTAAGCCATATACCTGCGAAGGTAAAGTTTACTCACATAGGCCAGGAGCAGCCTGTAACGAGGTTACAATATTAAGAGATACAGGATCCTTTCAATATGTGATGTTGAAAGATAAGGAGCGATGCACCTCTGAACGACTATTGCCAGAAAAGGTACGAGTAACAGGAATTCATGGTGAGACAAAAAGCACTTAGTTATGTAGTGTGAGGTTAGAGTGTTCAGTGAAGAGTGGGAGTACTGGATAAACTCTCAGGTCTAGGAATACAATTTGTCCTCGCTAATGACATAGCTGATTCAAAGGTAAGAGTGCTGCTTACTGTGGTTGAAAAGCTAGTGCAAGCCCAGGTAATTGAACTACTGCAGGACATATATCCTATGATTTTTCCCGACTGTGTGGTAATGAGGTCACAAAGTCATTGGTTGACAGAGGAGAGATCAAAGAGTACAGATAAGAAAGTTGAAATGGAATTAGCGGAGACCCTGTTTGATCAGATGGCTGAGGCAAACCAGGAGCAGAGGGATGATAAAGCAGATATCTTTTGCTCAGATAAATTAACTGAGTTACAGCAGAAATATGAAAATTTAAAGCGATTGTATCAAAAGGCATACATGGAAGAAGAATCTGAATGTGTCTCTGAATGTTACTATCTTAAATCTGATATCTTAATGAGGAAATGAAGACCATCACATATTCAGGCAGATGAGAAATGGGAAGAAGTTCATCAAGTCATATTGCCAGTGGGTCATAAAAAGGCGGTGTTATGGGTGGTGCATGAGCTACCACTAGGGGGTCATTTAGGAGTGAGGCTAAAATACAAAGACATTTTACTGGCCTGGACTGCACAAGGATGTAGTTGAATTTTGCCGGACGTGTCATACCTGTCAGGAACTTGGAAAACCACAGTCAGTATAAAACCCATACCTTTAACACCTATTCCAGCATTTGAGGAACCTTTCACTAGAGTTTTAATTCATTGCGTAGGAGGCCTACCTAAAACAAAAAGTGGGAATCAGTATTTGTTAACAATGATGGATGTGTCCACTAGATTTCCAGAGGCCATCTATTATGCAATATCATAGCTAAAAGGATTGTTGAAGAATTACTCAATTTCTTTCACTAGATGCGGACTAACCACAGAGATATAATCAGATCAAGGGTCAAACTTCACATCAAAATTATTTAAGTGGGGGATCCAAGATGGTGGCGATCTAAAAAGATCGCATTGCAGAGCTCCGTGCCACATCACAAGCAGGACGAAGTCCTAATCCACCCTAATCCAATCTACCTAAACCACCGCGATATCCTAGGTTGTGGAGTCCCAGGAAAGTGTCAGAGAGCAATTTACCTTGGTTTTCACTGTACAGGGGTGAAGAACTAGGGAGGAGGTACGTCTGGGGTTAAGCCCATGGCCCAGCCTGCAGGATCCTGCGAAATGTTGGGTAAGCAGATAGAGGAGAAGCTGGCCCCAATGTTTATTTTGGTGCAGAAGCATGAACAGCAGCTGAGAGACCTTGAGAAAAGGATGGATAAAGTAGAACACAGAGTCACCGATTCCTCTAAGGATAGGATCCAGGCCCTAGAGATCCAAGTCCGTAATTTGCTTGACCAGGTTGATGGCTTCGAGAACAGTGGCAGGAGAAAAAGTATTTGGATCGTTGGTCTGCCAGAGGGTAAGTAAGGTGAGCGACCATTGGAATTTATTGAGGACTGCTTCCCAAAATTCCTTAACTTGGCAGCTGGAATGGGAAACTTGAAGATTGAGAGGGCTCACCAGGTCACGGCACAGAGGTCAGGTCTGGACCAACATCCTCATCCTATCTATAGATATAAGGAAAGAATTGTGGAAGATTCCAGTATCCAGGAGAAGGATTTGATGGCCTTAGTTTATGAGGGCTCCAAGATCATGTTCGCCCAAGACTTCTCAGCAGTGGTGATCTGGAAATCAAGAAAAGACTGAGGGAGCTTGGGATCCAGTACTCCCTGAGGTATCTGGTGGTGCTTTGTATCACCTTAAATGGATCTGTACATCTCTTTGACATGACAGAGAAGGCAAGAGACTTTGTGGACAAATTAACTTAATCTGAACAATTTAGAATGTACAAATAGTAGTGTTATTTGGATATGTCTCAAATCTTCTTTTGAAAATAAAGAGGAAGCCTGGTTGGGGCCTTCTTTTCCTTTTTTTTAATTGGTAATAGTCTGGTCTAACTAGGCTAGGGGGCAGCTGGGGTGTTTACTTTCAATTTCTAAGTTAAATTATATCAAAGGATGGGTGGGGTATCTTTTTTTTCAAAATTTCTTTGTTCACATTGTTATTCCTTGGTGAATTTTCTTCCGTTGCTGCTTGCATTTCTGGTGCGGCTCTAGCTAGGAGGAGTGAAAATGGTTGGGATGGCTAGATGCCTACTTATGTGCAGTTTAAGCCCAGTTTAGGTACTTAAATGCCGTGGCTGCTGTATCGGCATCAGGATGGGAAGTTGGATTTTGTGATGTGTAGATGCCTCTTTGGGCAGGGGGTGAGTTACCCTATTCAGCGCCATTGACGCCTTATATGTTGGTTTGTTTTTTGATTCTTGTTGTATATAGTCTTTGATAGCTTTGTAGGTTTGTTAATTGTAATGGTTTTAGTTTATGTAGTTTTTATGTTCGATGGACCTTGTGACACTAAGGCTCGGCAATTTGTAATTTGAGTTTCTCCTCTCTGGAATCTAAATGTTACTGCAGAAGGTTATGGCTAATGACTTGATTAAATGGTGTACCTGGAATACCAAGGGGTGTCACTCACCAATTAAGATGAAAAAAGTACTCTCGAGTCTTAGAAATGAAAGGGCGGATATTGCTTTATTACAGGAGACATACTTTGATGATGGGGAGCATTTGAAACTACAGCAGAATGGCTTTGATCGGGTTTACTTTGCATCTTTTAATACCAGACGTAGGGAAGTGGCTATATTAAGAGGAATCTCCCATTTAAGTTACTACAGTGGGTTAAAGACACACATGGGAAGTTTGTAATCCTCAAAACCCTGATAAACGGAGAAGAATATAGTGGTTTAAATGTTTAAATGTAGATGCATTCTCTAAATTGATCAGTCTCAAGTCCCGGCATATCATTACAGGGGGAGATTGAGACTTGAATTGTCTGATGGATCCCATGGTAGACAGGTTGCCCAAAGGCCCCCTGATACGCTCTGTACAAACTAAACAATTAATGGATGTGTGTATGGAGTTAGGGTTGGTGGATGTCTGGAGGTGTCTCCATCCTACAGGCAGGATGTCACACCAGGATTGATTTTTTTTCTGACTCCGTGGCAACCTTGAACTCGATGGCATCTTGTATGATTGGTAATACTACCATCTCCAATCAAGGATGCTATAGTGGGCCTGAGGCACTGGTGAATGGATCCCTTTATCCTTAAGGATCATAAGTTTGTGGAGTACTTCTCTGAGGAATTTAGGGTGTTCCTAGACAATAATTCAGGCTTGGTAAGTAGGCCTTTCATCCTTTGGGAAATTGCCAAAGCTTATGCCAGGGGGTAGTTATCTCCTACTCTACCAGTAGGAAGCGGCAGAAGGGTGAGCAGCAACGTCTCCTTGAAACACGGTTGAAGGCAGCCGAGAAGGCTTATTTTGACAGGCCCTTGTTGGCCAAGTTACGAGGATTACAGTGCTGCAGTCTGCATTGAATTCCGTGCTCATGCAGACAGCAAAGAAGGAGCTTATTTTAGCAAAACAAAGAATGTATGAGCATGGTGACAAACCGGGCAAGTACTTAGTATATCTTGCCAGAAAAAAAGAGTGCCCCTCAAGTCACGACATCGATTAGGGAAGGGGATGGGAACCTAACATGTATCCCAAACAGATTAATGTGGCTTTTCAGAGATTTTACTCTGAATTATATCAATCTGAGGATTGTGAGGAGGGGCAGGCCAAGATGGAGTTTTTTTCAAGGATCTGGAGCTTCTGAGTGTGAGCCCCAAACAAGAGGTTTTTCTCAATGCCCCCTTATCAGAGCAAGAGGTGCAGGAGGCTGTGAAGCAACTTCAGAGTGAAAAGGTGCCCGGTCCTGATGGACTTTCCAGCAAATTCTATAAGAAATTTATAAACATATTGTCAGGCCTGATGCTCAACACTGGATAAAACACTGCTCAACACGTTCAATGACTCATGCAGTCATGATCGTCTCCAACAATCTCTAAGAGAGGCCAATATTTCGCTCATTCTTAAAAAAGAGATGGTCCCGGGGGACTGTACCTCTTACAGGTCCATTTCACTCTTAAATGTTGACTTTAAAATCCTAAGACTGACTCATCTGTTAAGGCTGGAGACTGTGTTACCTTCCATTGTTAAAGAGGACCAGAGAGGCTTCATAAAGGGCCACAGGTCCTCCAATAATGTTAGGAGGCTGTTTAATATAATTTAAGTGTCAATACAGGGATTGGTGATTTCTCTAGATGCAGAGAAGGCATTTGACCACATTGAGTGGCTGTACAGTTTTTATACTCTACAATGGTTTGGCTAGGGAGAAGCCTTTATAAGGTGGGTAAAGGTTCACTACAGTGACCCTCTTGCTGTGGTCATCACCAATGGGCTATGACAAAACAATTTTAGTATTTTTAGGGGCAATCCTTTTCGCCATTGCTTTTTACATTGGCAATTGAACTGTTGGTGGAAGCCATTTGCAGGGCTCCAGGAGTGTCGTCAAAATTACATAAGATTTCATTGTACGTGGACGATGTCCTTATTTGTTTTATTAAATCCAGCAGCTTCGGTGCCTCGCCTGATACAATGTATCAATGCGTTTGGCAACTTTTCATGGAACAAGATTAATTTTGCCTAGGGATGGTCTTACAAAGGTGCGTGGTCTTGAGGGCGAATCTTGATTCCCATTTATGTAGTCACAGCGGGGTTTTATGTACTTGGGCACATTTATCACTCCAGTTCTTGATCGGTTATTTGAAGCTAATTGTGTTCAATTATTTGCCAAAGTCAAACAAGACGTTCAAAGATGAGAGGCGCTTCCGGTCTCATGGTTAGGTGAGATAGCTCTTATTAAGATGAATATTCTCGCCTATATGTTGTACCCTATACGAATGCTCTCCCTGATTTTTCAATAAGCAAATGTTCAGGAGACTGAACGGCTGGTTCAGCTGTTTTATTTGGCATTGTAAGCGTCCCCTTACTAAGTTAGCTAAATTGCAGTTGCCTCACAAACTGGGAGTGGATCTCCCGGACATTAAAAACTGTCAGCTAAGCTCACTTGTATCTTACGTGAGCGACTGGGCTTGTGGGACCCTCTTTCAATATGGTTCGATATCGAAACCTCTCAGACAAAGAGCCTCCATACTAGCTTGCTGCTTTTGGACAAAATGAGGTCAGTTAAGGAATATGACCAAACCCAATAGTTATCAATACTGTTAAAGCATGGAGGGCAATTCAGCAGAGGGAAGGCAATATTGGCAAAACATCTTCTCTTAAACCTATAGTGCATATGCTGGGTTTTCTACCGGGCTGGACAGATTCAGGATTCAAACATTGGGCAGCTAGGGGTGTGTCTTGCATGGATGATTTATTTGAGGGAGACACAATGATGTCCTTCAATCCGTTAGAGCGGAAATACGAGGTATTTAGCAGGGACCTCTTTCATTATTTTCAAGTTACAGATTTTATTCAAAGAAAGACTACACTGTTGATTGATCCCTCCAAATTCAACATTAGAGAGGAGGGTGCTCAGTGCTAAAAGTACACTTTCTGTCAGCATTTTATACCATCAACTGGGGGGGATCTCTCAGATGAGTGCAATCGGCTTTGCAGGGTGTGGAAGATAGAATGAGGCATTGATGTCTCCTCAGAGGCATGGGAAGATATTTGGGAAAACAAAAGAAAGATATCAGTTTGCAATAGGACTCATGTTTTACAGTTGAAGATTCTCCACAGGGTCCACTTGGCTCTGGATCGTTTGTCAAAATTTAAACCAGAGGTATCTTCAACATGCCCCAATTGTAAAGTTAGTATGAGCACTCTTACCCATTGTCTCTGGTCCTATGGCAGGCTTCAAACATACTGGAGCACTGTGGCAGATGCGATGGAGGGAGTTTGGGTGTAAGGGTGGAGAAGGAACCTGATCTTCTTCTTTTTGGCCTGCCCAGTGTATTCCCTATAGATGTGCATTAGAAAAAAAATTTTCAACATCCTCACTTTCTGCGCAAGAAAGAAATTCTTGTTAGGTTGGGTGTCCGAAAATACCCTGGGCCTGTTGGGTTGGCGTACAGTTGTTATGGAGCATATCCCCTTGGATTTTCTTACATGTATGGCACACCACAAAACTGAGAATTTCTTTAAGACATAGAGTCATAGAAGTGTACAGCACGGAAGCAGATCCTTTGATCCAACTCGTCCATGCTGACCAGATATCCTAACCTCATCTAGTCCCATTTGCCAGCACCCGGCCCATATCCCTCTAAACCCTTCCTATTCATATATCCATCCAGATGCCCTTTAAATGTTGAATTGTACCAGCCTCCACCACTTCCTCTGGCAGCTCATTCGATACACATAACACCCTCTGTGTGAAAAAGTTACCCCTCAGGTCCCTTTTATATCTTTCCCCTCTCACCCTAAACCTATGCTCACTAGTTGTGGACTCCCCACCCAGGGAAATGACTTTGCCTATTTACCCTATCTATGCTTCTCATGATTTTATAAACCTCTATAAGGTCACCCCTCAGCCTTCGACACTCCAGGGAAAACAGCCCCAGCCTGTTCAGCCTCTCCCTGTAGCTCAAATCTTCCAAACCCGGCAACATCCTTGTAAATCTTTTCTGAACCTTTACAAGTTTCACAACATCTTTCCGATCGGAAGGAGACCAGAATTGCACGCAATATTCCAACAGTGGCCTAACCAATGTCCTGTACAGCTGCAACATGACCTCCAAACTCCTGTAGTCAATACTCTGACCAATAAAGGAGAGCATACCAAACACCTTCTTCACTATCCTATCTACCTGCGACTCCACTTTCAAGGAGCTATGAACCTGCACTCCAAGGTCTCTTTGTTCAGCCATTCTCCCTGGGACCTTACCATTAAGTGCATAAGTCCTGCTAAGATTTGCTCTCCTAAGGCGGCTCTTTTTGGACTACCTAGACACAGATTTGTCTGCCGCACTAATAAAGGCTTTTATATAGCCGTAACAATTGTGCTTAATGATCCAACATCCAGAGAGGGGGAACTGCGAACATATGAATATGTGAAAACTAATGCTCTCGATATTCGAAACTTAGTGCTTTGTTTTGCTGAACTGTATTATTATTATTTATTAGTTTGTCATTAGTTATTTATTTAGTTATGTAGCTAGTTGGGGTTTTATTTTATATATTTTTATAGATATTTATACATTTGTACATGAAGGCGGTTTGGGTTTTTAAGTTTTTTTGTGTTCTTTCTTTGTATTGTTTTGTATTTGTTGTAATATTAATAAATCTATTTTTCAATAAAAATATATTTTAAAAAATATTTAAAGAAGTTATGGACAGCTAAGGAGTAGAACAATTCAAATCTACTGCGTACCTTTCAGAATTGCAGGGAGTGCTACAAAGGTGGCATCAGACATTAAAAACCATGTTGAGGGTTTATAGTCAGGATTATCCAGATGATTAGAATAAGGGAATTCCCTTGTACTTTTTGCAATTAGAGATGCACCAAATGAATCGACCAAATTTGCATTAGTTTTGGAGCATGAAGTGAGAGGACCACAAAAAATGATTAAGGAGAAATTGTAAGTCATAATTCAGAGACCACATATTTGGACTATGTGTCAAATTCTAGGGGACAATGAAACAGAGCGGGGGAGTTCACTAGGCAGTACTTAAAAGTATCAGAGCATGCAATGAAACAGGAAGCTGCAAAGAAATCAAAAACCCGCAAGTTTGCTATCGGAGAAAAGGGTGTTAGTGTTACTTCCAATGATAGGTGAGCCTATATAAAAAAGGCTTAGTGGACCTTATCAAGCTGAAAGGAGATTGAATGAGGTGAATTATTTGATAAGGACTCCAGACAGAAAGAAATCTCACAGAGTGTGGCATGTGATTATGTTCAAAAGGTATTTTGACAGGGAAGGAAAACCAAAAGAGACTGTGCTATTGGTTACAACACAGAATGAAGAACTAAGTTCCGAGGATTCTGAATAGGACATCCCTCAAATTAAATTGGACAATGAGGAAATTGTCAAAAATTGGGATAAATTATTGAGTTACCTTCCAGAGAAAAATCAAAATGACCTGAAAAAGTTATTACTATCGCATGGGGAGATATGTGGAAATAAGCTGAGAAGTACTAACCTAATTATGTATGGTGTAGATATAAAGGACAAAGAACAAAGAAAAATTACAGCTCAGGAACAGGCCATTCAGCCCTCCAAGTCTGCACTGATCCAGATCCTCTACCTAAACCTGTCACCAGGATGTCTGCTTTGTCATCCCACTGCTCCTGGTTTGTCTCAACCATCTGACCAAACAGGGTGTCTGCTAATTCCACTTCATCTTTCTTATCTGGACTCTTTGATCTCTCCTCTTTCAACTGGTGACTTTTTGACCTTGTTACCACACAGCTGGGAAAACTCACAGGATATATGTCCTGCAATAGTTCAGTTGTCTGAGTTTGCGCTGGGTTTTCAACCACAGTAGGCAACAGTCCTACCGGTGAATCAGCGTTATCATTTGCAAGGACAAATTATATTCGTGGAGCTGAGAGTTTGTCCAATACTCCTACCATGAATTCTTCATTCTTCACTAGACATTCTAACCTCACTTTACACAGTTGAGCACTTCTTGTCTCACCATAAATTCCCATTACTAGCACGTTTTCTGGCAATAGTCGTTCAAAGGTACATCTTTCCTCATCTTTCAACATCAAAGATTGAGAAGATCCTGCATCTTTTAATACTGTGACCTCGTTGTTGTGGTTCTGTTCGCCGAGCTGGGAATTTGTGTTGCAGACGTTTCGTCCCCTGTCTAGGTGACATCCTCAGTGCTTGGGAGCCTCCTGTGAAGCGCTTCTGTGATCTTTCCTCCGGCATTTGTAGTGGTTTGTCTCTGCCGCTTCCGATTGTCAGTTCCAGCTGTCCGCTGCAGTGGCCGGTATATTGGGTCCAGGTCGATGTGCTTATTGATTGTATCTGTGGATGAGTGCCATGCCTCTAGGAATTCCCTGGCTGTTCTCTATTTGGCTTGTCCTATAATAGCAGTGTTGTCCCAGTCGAATTCATGTTGCTTGTCATCTGCGTGTGTGGCTACTAAGGATAGCTGGTCGTGTTGTTTCGTGGCTAGTTGGTGTTCATGGATGTGGATCGTTAGTTGTCTACCTGTTTGTCCTATGTAGTGTTTTGTGCAGTTCTTGAATGGGATTTTGTACACTACATTGGTTTTGCTCATGCTGGGTATCGGGTCCTTTGTTCTGGTGAGTTGTCTGAGAGTGGCTGTTGGTTTGTGTGCTGTTATGAGTCCTAGTGGTCGCAGTAGTCTAACTGTCAGTTCGGAAATGCTCTTGATGTATGGCATGGCACTCATCCACAGATTCAATCAATCAGCACATTGATCTGGATCCAATATACCGACCACTGCAACGGACAGCTGGAACTGACAACCGGAAGTGACAGATTCAAACCACTACAAATGCCAGAGGAAAGATCACAGAAGCGCTTCACAGGAGTCTCCCAAGCACTGAGGATGTCACCTAGACAGGGGACCTAGACAGGGGACGAAACGTCTGCAACACAAATTCCCAGCTCGGCGAACAGAACCACAACAACGAGCACCCGAGCTACAAATCTTCTCACAAACTTTGAACTGTGACCTCGTTACATGCTGTTCCTGGCCTATGCGAGTAAACTTTGCCTTTGCAGGTATATGATTAGATTAGATTCCCTGTGGAAACAGGCCCTTCGGCCCAACTAGTCTACACCGACCCTTCGAAGAGTAACCCACTTACCTCTGACTAATGCACCTAACACTATGGGCAATATAGAATGGCCAATTAACCTGACCTGCACATCTTCGGAATGTAAACCATGGTTCCCTCTTTCAACAACTACCTCCCTGCCTGATAGGTATATACTTATCAAGGTCCCTTGAATGAGTATCACATTTCAAGTGTATCCATCCCCTGAAGTTTCCTCCCCCATTCTATTCATCCCAAATCTTGTCTGATTGCATCATAATTGCTTTTCCCTCAGTTATACCTCTTTCCCTGTGGTAGATATCTATCCCTGTCCATTGCTATTGTAAACGTAACTGAATTGTGGTCACTATCACCAAAGTGCTCACCTACCTCTAAATCTAACACCTGGCTCATTCCCAGTACCAAATCCAATATGGCATCACCTCTTGTTGGCCTGTCTACAGACTGTGTCAGAAAACTCTCCTGCACACGTTGAACAAAAACTGATCCATCTAAACTACTATAGTATTTCCAGTTAATATTGGGGAAGTTAAAGTCTCCCATAATAATCACCCTGTTACTCTCACTCCTATCGAGAATCATCTTTGCTATCCTTTCCTCTACATCCCCGGAGCAATTCAGAGGCCTATAGAAAACTCCCAACAGGGTGAGTCCTCAAATGTTATGTCAGCTGCAGTAATACTACCCTTGATTAACAATGACACACCCCCACCCACCTCTTTTACTATCTTCTCTGTTCTTACTGAATCTGCAACAACCATTCCTGCCCCCCCTCTAGCCATGTCTCTGAAATGACCACAACGTCGAAATCCCTGGTACCAACCCATGCTGCAAGTTTACCCACTTTATTCCGGATGCTCCTGGCATTGAAGTACACGCATTTCAAACCAACGTCCTGATTGCTGGTGCCCTCTCGTGACCCTGTAAACCTATCCCTGACCTCACCACTCTCAACCTCCTGTACACTGGAACTACAATTCAAGTTCCCATCCCCCTGCTGCATTAGATTAAACCCCCCCCCCCACCCCCCGAAGAGTATTAGCAAGATAGAGCACTTGGAGAAATTGCACATAGTGCTTAAATGTTTCTCCCAGGGAGGCGTGCACCATAGATGGGAAAAAAGTGAGTTCCAGGCACTCCTAGTGACTTAAATGGGTTACAGAGTCCACAAAACCAGGTTATACCATTGGAAAAATAAGGGCAATCAAAGATGCCCCAGCTTCCACATCTGTACCAGAGCTTAATTCTTTCCTTGGGCTGGTGAAATATTATGGGAAATCTGTATGTAACCTGGCCTCTATCTTGGTGCTGTTATACCTGCTATTGAAAAAAGGTCTGTGTGGACCAGGCCAGACCCCCTCAAAGCATTTCAAGGAAGTAACCTGAACCCTAACTTTGCAAGTTGTTTTAAGGAGGTGTAGAGTGGATATTCCAGGAGTGATGCAGCTGGTCCAGCCACTTAGCTTTAAACAAAACAGACGTTATTTGCAATATTACCAAATGAAACACAAACAAAAGAGAACAGAATATGGAATGTCTCTTTAGTCTAGGGACTGGCTTTGAACTGGCAGTTCACAGCCCATGTATTGTGCACATGTAATAAAGAGGAAGAACAAAGAAAATTTACAGCCCAGGGACAGGCCCTTCAGCCCTCCAAGCCTGAGCTAATCCAAATTCTTAAGCATCTGTATCCCTCTGCTCCCCACCTCCTCATGCATCTGCCCAGGCGCATCTTAAATGAATCTACACTACCTGCCTCTACTACTTCTGCTGGCAACATGTTCCAGGCACCTACCATCCTCTGTGTGAAGTACTTTCCATGTGCATCCCCCTTAAACTTTTCACCTCTCACCTTGAACACATGAGCTCCCATGACCTCTTGTTATTGAATCCCTCACCCTGAGAAAAAGCTTACCTCTATCTACCCTGTCTATACCCTTCATGATTTTGTAGACCTCAAACAGGTCCCCCCTCAATCTCCTTTTTTCTAATGAAAACAATCCTAACCTACTCAAACTCTCCTCATAGCTAGCACCTTCCATACCAGGCAACATCCTCGTAAACCTTCACTGCACCCTCTCCAAAGTGGGGTCCACATCCTTTTGGTAATGTGGCGACCAGAACTAGACACAGTATTATAAATGCAGCTGAACAAAAGTCTTGTACAATTTTAACATGACCTGCCAGCTCTTATACTCAATACTCTATCCAATGAAGGCAAGCATACCATATGCCTTCTTGTTCAATCTATCCACCTGTGCAGCCACCTTCAGGTTACAATGGACCTGAACTCCCAGATTGCTCTGCTTATCGACTTTTCCCAAAGCTCTTCCATTTACAGTATAATTTGCTCTAGAATTAGACTTCCCAAAATGCATTACCTCACATTTGCCTGGATTGAACTCCATCTGCCACTTCTCCACCCAATTCTCCAGTCTATCTATATTCTCCTGTACTCTTTGACAGTCCCTATGTTTCCTGCTACTCCATCAATCTTCGTGTCATCTGCAAACTTACTGATCAGACCAACAGTGCCCTCTTCCAGATCATTTATGTATATCACAAACAACAGTGGCCCCAACACTGACCCTTGTGGAACATCACTGGTCACCTTTCTCTATTTCAAGAAACTCCCTTCAACTACTACTCTCCGTCTCCTGTTGCTCAACCAGTTCTTTATCCACCTAGCTGGAACACCCTGCACACCATGTGACTTAACTTTCTCCATTAATTTACCATGGGGAACCTTATCAAACGCCTTACTAAAGTGAATGTATATGACATTAACAGCCCTTCCTTCATCTATCAACTTGGTTACTTCCTCAAAGAACTCTACTAAGTTGGTAAGGCATGATCTCCCCCCGCACAAAACCATATTGCCTATCTCTGATAAGCCCATTCTTTTCCAAATATAAATAGATTTTATCCCTCAGTACCTTCTCCAGCAACTTTCCCACCACTGACATCTTGCTCACTGGTCTGTAGTTACCTGGAATATCCCTACTACCCTTCTTGTATGGAGGGACACCATGAACAACTCTCCAGTCCTCTGGCACTTCACCTGTGTTTAAGGATGCTACAAAGATATCTGTCAGGGCCTCAGCTATTTCCTCTCTCGCATCCCTCAGCAACCTGGGATAGATCCCATCCAGTCCTGAGGATTTGTCCACCTTAATATCCTTTAGCCTACCCAACACATCTTCCCTCCTTATGTCAATGTGATCCAGACTAATCAAACTTCTATCTCTAATCTCAACATTCATCATGTCCTTCTCCTCAGTGAACACAGATGCAAAGTAAACATTCAGAATCTCACCCATTTTCTCAGGTTTGACAAACAACCTTCCTTCCATATCCTTTAGTGGACCAACCCTTTCTCTAGTTACCCTTTCGCTTCTTATATATGAATAAAAGGCCTTGGGATCCTCCTTAATTCTGCTCACTAAAGTTATTTCATGACCCCTTTTAGCCACTTGATTCCTTGTTTAAGATTGGTCCTATTGTCCCGATATTCCTCCAAGGCCTTTCTGTTCTTAGCTGCCTGGACGTTATGTACGCTTCTCTTTTCCTCTTGGCTAATTGTACGATTTCTCCTGTCATCCATTGTTCACGAATCTTCCCTTCCCTATCCCTTGTTTTCAAAGGGACATGCTTATCCTGCACAATCTTCAACCTATCTTTAAAAGCCTCCCACATATCAAATGTGGACTTCCCTTCAAATAGCTGCTCTCAATCCATATTTCCCAGCTCCTGCTGAATTTTGATACAATTGGCCTTGGGCCAGTTTAGTACTCTTCCCTTAGGACCACTCTCATCTTTGTCTACAGGTATTCTAAAACTTACAGAATTGTGGTCACTTTTCCCAAAGAAATCCCCCACTGCAACTTCTCCCACCGGGCCTGGATCATTCCCCAGTACCAGGTCCAATATGGCCCCTTCCCTCATCAGACTATTGACATACTGCTCGAGAAAACTTTCCTGGACGCTCCTTAGAAATTCAGCCCCATCCGGACCTCTGGCACTAAGTGTATCCCAGTCAATGTTGGGAAAATTAAAATCTCCCATCACCACCACCATGTTGCCTCTACATCTTTCCATAATCTGTTTACCTATTTGTTCTTCTACCTCATGCTCACTGTTGGGAGGTCTGTAATACAGCCCCAACAATGTAACTGCAGCCTTCTTATTTCTCAGCTCCACCCATAATGTCTCACTGCTCAAGCCCTCCACAGTGTCCTCCTTTAGCACAGCTGTGATATTATCCCTGACCAGCAATGCAACTCCTCCCCCCTTTTACTTCCCACCCTGTCCTGTCTGAAGCATCTATATCCTGGAACATTTAGTTGCCAATCATGCCCTTCCTTCAACCAAGGCTTTGTGATCACAATAACGTCATACTCCCAGGCACTAATTCAAGCCCTAAATTCATCTGCCTTACCCACTATACTTCTTGCATTAAAGTATATGCACTTCCGACTGCCAGTTCTTTTACGTTCATCTGCTCTCTGCCTACCCTTCCCCTTGGTAATGCTAACTTCGTGATCCTTACAGTCTCCAGTTTCCACCTCACTGTCTAGTAGTTTTCTCTTCTGGTTCCGAGCTCCCTGCCACATTAGTTTAAATAAAGGGTAACTTCATCACAGACTGTCTGTGTAGAGTTTGCACATTCTCCCAGTGTCTGTGTGGGTTTCCTCTGGCTGCCCTGGCTTCCTACTACAGTACAAAGATGTGCAGGTTAGGTGGATTAGCCATGGGAAATGCAGGGTTACAGGGATGGAGGTGGGTGTGAGTGGGATGCTCTTCAGCATGTCAGTGTCGACTCAATGGGTTGAATGGCCTGCCACCACACTGTAGGCATTCTTGATCAGTTCATCTGCTTTGCTTTGAATACTACATGCAATCAAATACATGAAAACATATGATCTAGAAGCAGGAGTAGGCTATTTAGCCTATTAAGCCTGCTTCATCATTTGACATATGGATAGGAAAGGTTTAGAAGAATATGGGCCAAGTGCAGGGAAATGGGGTTAGCGTAGATGGACATTTGGGTTGGCATGGATCAGTTTGGGCCGAAGGGCCTGGTTCTGTGCTATAGAACTCTTTGACTCTAATACAATCATGGCTGATCTCATGCAAAAAAAACAAAGTACTTTGGATGTTCATAATCAAAATCAAAAACAAAAATTGATGGAGAAACCCAGCAGTTCTGGAAACATCTGTGGAGAGAAAGCAAAGCATGCTTTCAGGTCCTGTGACCCTTCCTTAGAACACTCATGGCTGATATCATCTTAACCTCAACTCCACTTTCTTGCCCTCGTTATAATCCTTCAACCCAATAAAAAAATTTCTTAGTTTTTAAAAATTATTTTGTAACTTTCAGCTTTATTTGTTGATTTATTGTTAAATTTGCATTGTCAATCTCTTCCAGTCATGGCCTGATTATCATTTCCACTGGAATAAGTTTCTTTTTTGCCTTGGGTCTCATCTTTGATTCACTACATCTTCTCAAATTTGATCACTTTCTCCACTATTCGGTTTAAAACAGTTCTGTGCAATTGAAAACAGGTGAAAAAATGATTTCCAGTTCCTTTCAGTTCTGAAGAATATACTAGACTGAAAATGTTCATTCTGTTTCTCTTTCCATTGATGCTGCCAAACCTATTGGTTTTCTCCAGCATTTTCTACTTTTAATTTTAAAAAAGAAACGTATTGTTACCTAAGACAAGAGCCTCATATCAATGGCAGAACTATCCAGAAACAATCAGATACTGTGTATGTTGTATGAGAGGAATGGTCTGTATCACCAGAAGTGCTGTTTGTAGTAGTCTCCAAAATATGATGTAGAGGTGCCAGTGTTGGATTGGGCTGGACAAAGTCAGAAGTCACGCAACACAAGGTTATAGTCCAACAAGTTTATTTGAAATCACAATGGGATGGCATGGTGATTCAGTGGTTAGCACTGCTGCCTCACAGCACTAGGGACCGAGGTTTGATTCCAGCCTCAGATGACCATTTGTGTGGAGTTTGCACGTTCTCCCCATGTCTGCGTGGATTTTGTCTGGGTGCTCTGGCTTCCTCCTACAATCCAAAGATGTGCAGGTTAGGTGAATTGGCAGTGCTAAATTGCCTCGTGTTCAGGATAGGTGTATTAGTCAGGGGTAAATACAGGATAATAGAGTACGGGGGTGGGTCTGGGCAGGTTACTCTTTGGAGGGTCATTGTGGACTTGTTGGGCCGAAGGGTTTGTTTCCACACTGTAAGGAATTCTATTCTACAAGCTTTCAGAGCACTGCTCCTTTGTCAGGTGAAGACTTCACTTGACAAAGGAGCAGCGCTGCGAAAACTTGTGATTTTAAATAAACCTGTTGGACTATAACCCGGTGTCGTGTGAGTTCCAAACTTGTTTGGAAAAATATCCTGAGTTGCTGAGAAGAGATATCCATGAGCGGAAAGTTTCAGTAACCCATCTTAAATAATGTGAGTATTGTTAAAAGTCTCTGGAAAAACAATATTAATTGCAGAAAATAGCATTTGGTATATGCAGAGATTTACTAAGATAAAACCAACTATAACAGTGTCAACTGAACCAACAACTTCACTGTGGTGACAGGGTGACACTTCACTGGGGTTTGAGTGTCAGCAAGATTGTTATTGAGTTTTAAAGTGTTGACATTTTCTTTCTAATATTTGTGGAAAGGCTCTTGCCAAGTAGTCAGACCGTCTCAGAATGAAAGCATCATGGCTACTTGGATAGGTGGGCTCTCACTAGGATGGTTTGTGCATGATCGTACACCAACTGGTAACAAATTGAATGGTAACCCTTTGCAGTTCTGGTCTGAACATAGAACAGCACAGTACATGAGCAGGTCTTTGGCATGCCATGTCTGTGCTGGCCATGGTAAACTAATTCCATCCTACCTTTGTTTGTTTTCATTATGCTTTGCTTTTTCTTTATGTGTCATAAACTTTGATGTTCTTTTGTTAAAAGTACATTGACAACCTCTTGTAAAAATGTTTATTGACAGACTTCTTTGGTAAACAAATAGCAAAAGTGAAATATATCAAGCCAGCTCTCAATCTAGAATCAGACTTGTCCAGTAATACCATCAGCTGAGATCATAACAAGTAATACTGCATAGGAGCACTGGCCTGGGAAATCCACCTGGGACATGGCCATGAAGGGCTTGCATTAGGAAGAATCTTCATTTCTGTAGAGAGAATGGATCTGGTTTTGAACAAATGTACAATGAAAATGTCATTGATGGTGATTTTTATCATAAGATTTTGATCCTTGGGTCACTTTAATGGAACTTCCCAGATCAGTAGTGATGAGAAATTGTACAGCAATGATGGTGAAGGAATGTTGTCCCATGGGAAGCAGACTCTAATCTGATGCTTTCAAACAGCGTTGTCTGGAAGAAGGAGTCTAGGATCCCTTGTCCTTGTAAAACCATAGAAATTATACAGCAAAAAGGGGATCCAGTCAGTCAATCTTGTTGATTCTGACCCAAAGACATCCAGATATCCTTTCTAATCTCACCTTCCCATCGCCTCTTTCTACTACTCTCAAGGTTGTCTCTGGATTCATTATGGAAACAGCTTTGTTACCTTCATGATGATGATATTGTGGAGGATGGGGCAGAACACCACTAAATCAGAGGCATACTGCATGGCTCCCCCTAAGACCTGCAAGCTAGGGGGAGGTGAAGGCCTAGTTGTATTATCGTTGGACTGTTAATCCAGAGATGCAGATAACATTCTGGGAATCCAGGCTTGAATCCCACCACGGCGGGTGTTGGAATTTGAATTCAATAAAAAATATCTGGAACTCGGAATCACAGGTGGCACGGTGGCACAGTGGTTAGCACTGCTGCCTCACAGCGCCAGAGACCCGGGTTCAATTCCTGCCTCAGGCGACTGACTGTGTGGAGTTTGCACATTCTCCCCGTGTTTGCGTGGGTTTCCTCCTGGTACTCTGGTTTCCCCCCACAATCCAAAAATGTGCAGGTTAGGTGAATTGGTCAGGCTAAATTACCCGTAGTGTTAGGTGAAGGGGTGAATGGGTCTCGGTGGGTTGCGGGTCGGTGTGGACTTGTTGGGCCGAAGGGCCTGTTTCTACACTGTTAATAATCTAATGATAACCATGAATCCATTGTCAATTGTTGGAAAAATCCATCTGGTTCACTGATGACCTTTAGGGAAGGAAACTGTCATCCTTACCTGGTCTGGCCTACATGTGACTCCAGACCCACAGCACTGTGGTTGTCTCTGGGATGGCAATAAAAGCTGCCTAGCCAGTGACGCCCTTCTCCTGTGAATGAATAAACAAAAGCAATGTAAGCATTTTCTCATATGTCCATGGTCTGCTCCATAATGCTCTTGTGAGATGCTAACTGTCCTTACAGGGTTAAAGTGGTGTTCAGCTCAAGCTTTGTTGCCAAGAAGCTACTGTTTGGTTGTTCTTGATGCCTCAAAGGTGAAAGAAATGTCAGACTGTCTCAGAATGAAAGCTTCATGGCTACTTGGATAGGTGGGCTCTCACCCAGGATGGTTTGTGCATGATCGTACACCAACTGGTAACAAATTAAATGGTAACCCTTTGCAGTTCCTATCTTCCTCATTGACATGTGGGGCTGGTACAATTGCAACATTTAAGAGGCATTTGGAGGGGTATATGAATAGGAAGGGTTTGGAGGGATATGGGCCGGGTGCTGGCAGGTGGGACTAGATTGGGTTGGGATATCTGGTCGGCATGGACAGGTTGGACCGAAGGGTCTGTTTCCATGCTGTACATCTCTATGACTCTATGTGTAGTAACAAGTGACTCCCTCCTCCAATAAGCATCTTGCTATCTTGACAATCCATTTTAGCCTGCTTGAATCCTGAAGGAGAGCACAATGCGATTATCTTTCCTGGCATAGACAAGCTCCATCACCTTCCTAATGATTGGTTGGATGATGTTCTGGGAGACACTGAATATGTTACCTGCCTCCCACCAGGAAAGCTCCAGACGCATTGATCTTTGATGCCACTTTTAACAGCCATTGGTAGTGCTAGCCTCTCCCTGGCATGGTTCTCTGGTTTGCATTGAAAGAAGTGGCACAATTCTGTAAATACCTAAATGAATGCAAGTCAGAATCACAGAATTGTTTTAGCACAGAGGGAGACTACTTTGCCTGTTATGATTGTGTTGTCTAGATTCCTGCACATTCTTTCTTTTCAAATAAATGTCTAATTCCTTTTTGAACACCTCGGTTGATCCTGCCACCACAATGCTCTCAGACAGTGCATTCTGCAGGTTGTAGGGATTTTAGGGAAAGTGTAAGAGGCAAGAGAGTTCTGCAAAAGGAGAAAACAATTTAAAATTTGTCAACATAGGAATATCCAGCTAACTAGAACCACGAAAATTTGAAATTATTGGGTCAAAGAATTCTTTATAAAGGAATATAGAATATGTGCAGCTTAACGGCTGCATATGTTCAGGAACTATGAATGGAGAAACATTGATTGGATTCTTCTATTGTAATGAGCACTGTATTAATTATTAAACTTAAACCTGAGATTGACAGAAATGTGGTTCAAGCTAGAGCAGGACTGGATGCTTAATATCCCTAAGTTATAAGGTTTTTAGTTGAAACAAAGTCAGTAAAAAGGTGGAAATGTAGCAGTCTTGGTCAAAGATACTATCATTGCTGTTGAGTGAGATGCAGTTCCTGAATTAGAATCTATGGTTGGAGATGAAGAACAGGAAGGGAGCCACAACCTTGTTGGGAATTAATTACAGACCTCCAAGTCGTGGGGAGGAAGTAGAAGACAGCGTTTGTAGGCAGGTTATGGAAATCTATAGGACAAGTAGGATTGTGATAGTTGGCGATTTCAATTACCAAGGATGGACTTGGAAAAAGGCACAGTGTGAAGCATGGAAGGGGAGAAATTCCTGCAATGTGTGTAGGAAAACTTTCTGGAACTACTTTTTTGGGTCAGTGTGCTGGATTTAGTCCTAGGAAATGAGGCAGGCCAAGTGGAGAACGTTAAAGTAAGGGACTATTTGGGAAACAGTGATCACAGCATAATTAGGTACAATATTAAGTTGGTAAAAAAACAAAAATTAGTCAATGTGTGGCTGGAAAAGGGCAAATTTTAGGAGTTTAAAGTGTGAGCCAGAGCAGGTTGTGCAGAAACACATTTGATGGATAAAACGGTGAATCAAACATGGGAGAATTTCAAAAGAGAGATGAATAGGTTACAAATAGGTACATACCCATGAGAAATAAATCCAGAATGTCCAAACCTAGAGTACCCTGGATGATTAAGGATATTGATGAGGAAATAAGGAAAACAAAGGAGACATGTGATGCGTACTGGAATAAAGTTAGCAACAGAAATCAGGAAGAGTATCTCAAATACAGGAGCGAGGTTAAGGTTGGAATAAGGAAGGCCAAGAAGAAGCATGAAGAAAGGATGCCAGGTTCTGTTAAGACTAATAATAAATGTTCTTCAAACATATTAATCATAAAAGATGAGTAAAGAATGGAGTGGGGCCCTTAAGGAACAAGCAGGGTAAGCTGCTCTCTGAAGCAGAGGTGCTCATGAATACTTTGTTTCTGTCTTTACCAAATTAGAAAATGGTCACAATGGCCTAATTAAAAATGTGGGTGTTAAGCAACTGAGCAGTACTGTATAGTGATAGATAAAGAAGAGGTATTAAAAAGGCAGCACTCCAAGTAGAGAAGTCGCCAGATCTGGGTGGGAGGCATCCTGAATTACTGAGAGAGATAAGGGAACAAATTGTTGACAGAAATTTTCTAGGCCTCTGTGAACACAGTATTACTCCTGGGGAACTAGAGGATTGCAAATGTGACACCATCGTTTAGCTTTTATTGGTAGAGAGACTGAGTTTCTGAGCCTCAGGGTCATGCTGCAGCTGTACAAAACTCTGGTACGGCTGCATTTGGAGTATTTAGGAAGGATGTGGAAGCTTTGGAAAGGGTCCAGAGGAGATTTACTGGGATGTTGCTTGGTATGGAGGGAAGGTCTTATGAGGAAAGGCTGAGGGAACTGAGGCTGTTTTCATTAGAGAGAAAAAGGTTGAGAGGTGAGTTAATTGAGACATATAAGATAATCAAAGGATTAGACAGAGTGTACAGTGAGAGCCTTTTTCCTTGGATGGTGATGGCCAACTTGAGGGACATAGCTTTAAACTGAGGGGGTTTAGGTTTGGGACAGATATCAGAGGTAGTTTCTTTACTCAGAGACTAGTAGGGGCATGAAATGCACTGCCTGCAACAGTAGTAGACTCATCAACTTTAAGGCCATTTAACTTGGGGTGGCACGGTGGCTCAGTGGTTAGCACTGCTGCCACACAGTACCAGAGACCCGGCTTTGATTCTTGCCTTGGGTGACTGTGTGGAGTTTGCATGTTCTCCCCCTGTCTGTGTGGGTTTCATCCGGGTGCTCCAGTTTCCTCCCACAATTCAAAGATGTGCAAGCCAGGTGAATTGGCCATGCTAAACTGCCCATGGTGTTAGGTGCATTAGGTGCAGGGGCAAATATGGAGAATGTGTCTGGGTGGGTTACTCTGCGGAGGGTTGGTAGGGGCTTGTTGGGCCCAATGGCCTGTTTCCATACTATAGGGAATCTAATCTAATCTTAAATGGTAATTGGATGAAAAATGGAATAGTGTAGGATAAATGGGCTTCAGATTGGTTCCACAGGTTGGCACAACATCAATGGCCAAAGGGCCTGTACTGTGCTGTAATGTTCTATGTTCTATGCCCCAAAGGGACAAAGGATAAACCAGGAAACTACAGATCTGTCAGTTGGACATTAGTAGTGGGAAAACTGATGGAGGCCATAACATGTGATAAGGTAAATATACACTTTGAGAAAAATAAGTTAAAACTGGACAATCAACTTGGCTTTGTCAAGGGTAAGGCATATCTGATAAAATTGATGGAGTTCTTTGACAAAGTGACATAGGATGAGGGATGAGGGTCGTTTTGTGGATGCTGTATATTTGGACTTTCAAAAAGCATTTGCTATGATGCCATATGGCAGATTGGTTAGCAAATTAGAAATATTTGGAATTAATGGGTTCTTGACAGCATGGATTAGAAGTAGTTAAAAATAGAAAATAGATGGGCATTTCTCAGATTGGAGATGAGTTGGAAGTACTATTCCCCAAGGATTGATGTGGGGACCTTTCCTTTTTCTGATTTATATAAATGATTTGCATATGAGTATTGGGGACTAAATCTCTAGATTTGCAGATGATATGAAGATAGGGAGAATAGGAAATTGTGAGGATGGTGCTGAGTGATTTCAGAGGGACACAATACAGGCTCAATGGTTCAACCCTGAGGGGAGTAGGAGCAGAGGGACCTCTGGGTTCACATGAAGGTGGCCAGGCAAGTTGAAACAGTTGTTAAGAAGGTTTATATAATACTTGGGTTTATAAATAGAGTCATAAAGTATAAAGGAAGAAAGTGATACTACACCTCTACAAATCATTGGTCAGACCATATTTGGAGTATTGTGTTCAGTTTTGGACACCTTATTTAAGGAAGAGTGTTAAAGACCTGTACAGAGCGCAAAGGGGATTTATGAGAATGTTACCAGGAATAAGGGATTCTGGATACAAGGAAAGATTAGAGAAACTGGGCTTATTTACCTTGAAGCAGAGAAGATTAAGAGGTGACCTTATTGAGGTGTTCAAAATTATGAACAATTTTAACAGGGCAAGGAAGGATATTGTAGTTTCCACAAATAGGTATGTCAGCAACTAGGGCCACAATTTAAAGGTTGTCAGCAAGAGATCTAGAAGTGAGGAGATGAGAAACTTGTCTACTGAGAGACTTGTTTGGATTTGGAATGTGCTGCCTGGGAGAGTGGTAGAGGTTCTGAGAAAGGTTCTCTAGACTTGAAAAGTTAACTCTGATTTCTCTTCACAGATGCTGTCACTCATGATTGATGAATAGCCTCCTTAAGTACTATATTTCTAAGATTGAGATTTGAGATGCGGCACAAAGCATAGTAACTGTCTGCTTAACCACTTTTATGCATGTGCAACAGTTTCGTACAACCTCAGCCCTCAGCAACCACGCAAGGTCTTCTTAGGGAGAAGGCTCTTCTGTATAGAGGCATCAATTATTTTGAAAGAAATGTTTATTAATATTACGATATGGGGTAAACCCCTCTGCTGATTTAAACTGGACACACAGAGAAGCTCACCTCGTGCCATAATCTGCTAAATTTCAAGAGGCAAAGAACTATCCCAGATTTCACTATTTAATGTAAAAATTAACACTTTTATTCTTTAAGTCCAACAGAGAACATTAGAACCACTATTTACAACTCCTTTCTCTTAAACCTATCTTTTACCTCCCTCTCTACAATACTGGTCCGATAAAAAACCCCGATTAGGATTTACAGAAAAGTCATGTATCAAAACCAGTCAGCTTTGTCGGTTCTCCTTTGTAGATTTTTCTAGGTTGGCTTCGCTCTTTTGCTGTATGAATTTCTTACAGACAGTACCTTGCAGAGAACTATTCAGCTAGCAGTCTATAGTTGTTGGTTTTCTTGGCAGTTCTCCCTCTAACTGTTCAAAATGTCCGGTTTTATACTCCAAAATATCAAATCATTTCATTGGTTTGATGTCATCAAAACACTAAACTCAAATTCAATTGGATTTTGGTATCGGGGCATAATTTAAACTGATTGGCTGGATTTGAATTTGTTTTGTTCCATGGCAATACAACTCCAGCAATTTGTTTTGACCAAGTGTTACATTGTTACCTTGTTCAGGACTCTCTGTGCTTTCAGTCAGTCCTAGTTACCTTCCTCTCTCTCCTGAAGGTACAGTACACACCTACACCTTCATAACACCTCCCCCCTTAAGAAAAAGTGAGCCATCACAATGAAAAGATAGCTTCATTTTCTTCTCTATTCCTTAACGACGTTATCATGACATACACATGACTTTAATCAAAGTTCATTTTCACTTCTGCCCACACATATATAAAACATTGAATAGATACCAATTTCATTTATACTTTCAGTTCAATCCACGATAACGCATCCATGATTACATTCTTACGATGTTCAATATGTACGATTTGTAAATTAAAAGTTTGTAACATAAGACACCAATGGAATAGTCTCATACCCTTGTCTTTAAAGCATTCCAAGAATGTAAGAGGAAGGTGATCCACGTACACAACCGAATCCGACACACTGTTTGTGACATACACATTAAAATGTTGTAAGACCAGTACCAAACTCAACAGAGAGGAACCTCGATTATCCAAACGGGATGGGCAGACACTATTTTGTTTGGATAATTGGCTATTCAGTTAATCGATTGAATGCTTTTCCTCTGGGGCTCAGTTTTCTATTAAATCTGTCCCCCTGTTCAGGAGACCAGCAGCAGCACAGTGTGTGCAAGCCCTCGCCTGCCCCCAACATTGCCCCGCGCCTGCCCCTCCAACCCGCTGACACCAACCCCTGACCCCCAACCCTGTCTGATACTGACCCCAAATCCTGTCCAACATCACCTGCACGCCCACCCCTGATACCGACCCCCATCCCTGTCCAACACCCCCCCACCCCCAACCCCATCTGACACCCCCCCACCCGACCCCAAACCCCATCTGACACCACCCCCCCACCCCCCCATCCACTCATAACATTGCCTCCCCAATACCACCCCCTCCCGGACCACCATCCGCCCCCGCCCACTACACCGCCCCTGCCCATCGACTCCGCCCCGTGCCCCTGTCTGCCCCCACCCCACATGACACCCCTTTGCCCCCGCCCTCTCTCCGGGGCAGCTGGACTGGACACCCACAAGACTGCTGCTGCTACTGCCTTTTGGGGGGTTAGTCACCACACACACACACACACCCCCCCCCCACACATATACCTTTTGACTGCAACTTTTTGACAGGTTCCACCTTTGCCCTGTATAGGACAATGTTACAGAGATTATCTGAGAAAGTGGGGTTTAGGGTATATGACTGTGTAGAACTCGGGGGCAAATGTGGGGGGAGAGAGAGAGGGCAGGAGGTCAGTCATTTAGAGACAGTGCCTGCGTTCCCATGGATGACCAGGACTGTTCTTGGCAGCACTTGTAATCACTGTAAACAAAAAACGCGATCAGTGTTGAACACATGTCTTTGATGAAATGTTTCTGTCGGGACCTCGAGGTTTCCTTCGGATAATCTGATTTTCAGATAATTGGTATTCGGATAATCGAGGTTCCCCTGTAGTTCTTTTTCGAAGGTGGTGTACTTCCTCTGGTGGATGTTGAGTTACTTTGAAAAGTAACCAACTGGCAGTTCAGTCCCATCATAATCTTCCTGTAGCAGTACAGCTCCAACATATCACTAACATTGATGGCAACTTTGAAAGGTTTTAAAAGTTTGGTGTAGATAAAACTGGTTTGGTGGTTAATATTGCTTTTATGTGGTAGAATGCCTCCAGGTGTTGTTCTGTCCACCAAAACTTTGTGTTCTTCTTCAGCAAATCAGTTAACAGTGCACCTACACTGCTGAAGTTTGGAACAAACTTTTGACAGAATTTGTTTAGTCCCAAGAATCAAAGCGCCTCTTTCTTCAAGTTTGGTCGTGGAAATTCCTCAATGGCCTTCATCTTTGCATTCTATGGGGTCAATCTTCCATATTTGATGATATGTTCCAAGAACGTCACCTTTGCTATCGCGAGTTCAGTTCTGTTTGTTATTACCAGTTTTCCTTCTTGAAAGAGCTGTGCCAACTGTACCATTGATCATTCCAGGACTAACTATAGATCACTACATCATCCAAATAGACTGCACAGATTGTTAACCCCGCTACAATGCCCAAGTCTCAGAATTTTTATCTGCCACCTGCTTCTTTAGGTGCTGTTTAGCTAACTCACCTATTCGATTCAATCTCGCCCTCACCTCTGATACATAATCTAAATGTGAGATTTCCAACTTTGGTCCTACCAATTTTTCTTTGAAATTAATTAAAGAGCCTCTCACTCCATGTCTGAATATTAACTTAAAGGGAGCAAACTGAGAAGATTTGTTTGGGGCAACTCTAATGGGAAACAATGCATATAGGATACCTTTAACCCAATCTTTTGGGTAATCCTGACAGTACGCTCTCAACATGGTCTTCAGGGTCTGATGTCACCTTTCTAAAGCTCCCAGAGATTCAGAATAATATGTACTTGATTTAAAGTGCTGTATACCTAAGCTATCCATAACCTCCTTGAACAGCCTAGCAGTAAAATTTGACCCTTGGTCTGACTGAATCTCTCTGGGTGACCCATATTATGTGAAGAAAGCTACTAACTCCTCTACTACCCTTTTTGTCTTAATACTCCGTAATGGAATTGCCTCCGGAAATCTGGTAGACACATCCATTATGGTTAACAAGTACCAGTTCCCACGTTTAGTCCTCGGGAGGGGATCTACATAATCAATTATTACTGCATGAAAAGTTCTTCAAATACGGGAATTGGCAACAAAGGTGTTAGTTTAATTACTGGCTGTGGCTTACCTACTATTTGGCATGTATGACATGTACGGCAAAAGTTAACCACATCCTTGTGTATTCCAGGCTAATAAAAGAGTTCATGTGCTACCCGTAACATCTCCTGTCTGTTTGGTACCGGCAGCGCAATCTGGTGCACTTCGGCCATTTCTCCTCTACACTAATCTGCTGTGGTCTCCATTTCTGTCTTAGGATTCTATCTTTCAGATAATAACCCTCCAGAATATTCTCTATGTCCTTTTCAGAGTACCATCCAACTATATGTCTTCTATTGTCTTATCTTGCTATTGCAAGTCTCTTAGCTTTTCAGGACTAAACACTTCTGTCTGACCCTCTGCCTGTTCAGGCTTTTCCTGCACAATTATATCAAACAGGATGTCTGCTAACTGAACCTCAAGTCCTTCATCTTTCCCTTTAGTTTTTGCTTTGTGCTGTGACTTATGATAGTGGGATCTGGTTACAACCCAGTCTGGGAAAATACCACAAAATTTCTGTTTTAACTCCTCAATTTCTTGGTCTTCCTCAGGCTTTTCCACAACAAGGGGTGTCACTCCCACCTTGCACCCTGCTAAATAATTTCCAAGGAAGAAACTGGATTCCTAGAACTGACACTTTGTCAATCACTCCAACTATTACTTCCCCAGTCTTGAGTTGTCACTCCAACCTGATCTTACACAGGGAATGCTAAATGTCTGTCCCACAAATTACCACACTCTTGGGTAACAGATCAGAAAGAGTGCAAATTCGCTCATCTCTTACTATTAGAGACTTGGTTAGGTTCTGTATCTCTCACAATTATAACTTGTTGCCCTTCTGTCCCTGTTCTTTCTGAGTAAATTTTAGCCACAGAGGCGAATTCTTTCTCGAGATCACTAACCCCATACCCAGCCCCTGTCTAAGCTGTGCACTCTCCTGCAGCTCCTCAGCCCTTCTTGGGGTTTCCTTTATTATTTTCACTACTGCCACTGGATTAGCTTCTTTTACCACATCTTTTCCCATAGTGCCTTTCTTTAACGATTGGTACTGTGACTTTAAATGTCCCACTTTACTACAGTGGAAACATCTGAGATCTTTCACCTCCTTTCCACCCTCTTGGGCTTCTTTTTTAACCTGTGGTAAACACTTACCAGTGTTCCATACTCTTGGTTTCGTAGGGTTAGATCACTCCTTCTCCCAACTTCTATCCCTCACAGGTCGAAATTCTGGCCGGAAGCTTGTCTTATGCACCAAGACATACTCATCTGCTAATCCTGCTGCCCTTCTCACTTCCTGATCTTTCTGTTCCTCCATGTGAACTCTTACCTTCTCTGGAAGTGAGTTATTAAACTCCTCCAGAAGAATAATCTCTCTTAGAGTCTCATAGCACTTATCTATCTTTAAGGCCCTCACCCGTCTATCAAAATGACTATGTTTAATTCTTTCGAACTCAACATAAGTCTGACCTGGTTCCTTTGTGTTTCTGAACTATTGTCTATATGCTTCTAGTACCAATTCATAAGCACTTAAAATAGCCTGTCTGACCTCTTCATAACCTCTTAACCCCCTCATCTGACAGCGCAGCAAATGTTTCACTAGCTCTGCCTACCAGTTTAGTCTGAACTATCATTACCCATAAATCCTTGGACCAATCCATCTGCCTCACCAATTTTTCCAAATGAAATAAAGAAGGCTTCAACATCTTTCTCATCAAAATGTGGCAGAGGTTTGACACGTTTGTATATATCACTACCTTCTCTTTTAATCTCCATCCTGGGTTAACTTGACTTTACTGATTAAGTCGCAACAACTCAAGTTCAAATTCTCTCTCTTTTTGCTCAGCTTCTGTCTCTCTCTTTTCCTCTTCCTTCTGTCTCTCTCTTATTCTTTCTCTCTCCCTTTGTTTAACTTTCAACTCCATTTTCCTCAGTTGTAATTTAAGTTTTTCTAATTCCACTACACTTGTCTGTTTCTCTGATATACCTAAGTGTTTGAGTAATTACCTTACAATTTCAGCTTTACTTTTGTCCTTGGTTAAACCCAATTCTAACCTCTTGGCTAATTTAAGAGTATGGTCTTTTTGCTTTGTATACTTTCTTGGCAAATTTGAGAATCATCTCCAAACCCCAGAACCACTTTAGCCATTTTAAGAGCCATTTCTCTCACTTTAATTTAACCAACCACAAATCACCAAAATTAAACAGATTATCTCACCAGCGTTTTATTTAAAGATCTAGGACACTAATCCATAAGAGTTTAAATCTACTGGGCTTTTTTTCTGTACCCCAAGTCTATTCAAAACTGTCCAAATCTCAGACTGGATCTGTCTAAACCTGTTCAAATGACAGACGAGAGCCCCCAAGCTGTTACAACACAGAGTAAACCTCTCTGCTAATTTAAACCTGACACACAGAGAAGCTCACCTTACGCCATAATCTATTAAATTTTGAGAGGCAAAGAACTATTCAGATTTCACTAATTAAAGTCAGTCAGTCCTTGCCAGCTTCTTCTCTCTCTTGAAGGTATAGAGCACACCTACACATTCACAAAAAAAGCAAAGAACAAAGAAAGTTTACAACCCAGGAACAGGTCCCTCAGCCCTCCAAGCCTGAGCCGATCCAAATCCACTGTCTAAACCTGTCGCCCAATTCCTAAGCATCGGTATCCCTCTGCTCCCCACCTTCTGTCCAGACGCATCTTGAATGAATCTACTGTGCCTGCCTCTACCACCTTTGCTGGCCACGTGTTCCAGGCACCTACCATTCTCTGTGTGAAGTACTTGCCACATGTATCCCGCTTAAACTTTCCACCTCTCACCATGAAAGCGTGACCTCTCGATATTGAATCCTTCGCCCTGGGAAAAAGATTATCTCTATCTACCCTGTCTATACCCTTCACAATTTTGTAAACCTCAATCTCCTTTTTCCTTATGAAAACAAACCTAACCTACTCAACCTCTCTTCATAGCTAGCACCTTCCATACCAGGCAACATCCTCATAAACCTTCTCTGCACCTTCTCCAAAGCATCCACATCCTTTTGGTAATGTGATGACCAGACAGTACATGGTATTCTAAATGTGGCCAAACCAAAGTTTTGTACAATTTTAACATGAGTTGCCAACTCTTATACTCAATACCCTGTCTGATGAAGGCAAGCATACCATATGCCTTCTTGACCACTCTATCCACCTGTGCAGCAACCTTCAGGGTACAATGGCCCTGAACTCCCAGATCTCTCTGTTTATCAACCTAACATTAACTTATAAAGGTAAAAACAATGACTGCAGATGCTGGAAACCAGATTCTAGATTAGAGTGGTGCTGGAAAAGCACAGCACAGAAGGGATCTATCCACCCTTCAGGCTCACTGCCTGTATTCCTGATGAAGGGCTTTTGCCCAAAGCGTCGCTTTTACTGCTCCTCGGATGCTGCCTGAACTGCTGTGCTTTTCCAGTACCACTCTAATCTAGAATAACATTAACTTATGTTTGTTTATGTGCTAACTTAAGTAGTGCTGTGTCTAAGAAATTCATACACTCCTTGTGTGCTGTGGCTTTAGTTTAATGGAGCATTGGAATCTTGAGGAAATGGATTAATTCTCCTAATTATGCTTTTCCATGAGTCCAACTACCACAGTGGTAAACACAAATGCAGTCAGTGTTGCCATCATGTGACTGCTTCACCTATTAAATGACAACACCTTGGAGCCAACTTGCCAACGAATCTGCATGTTTTGAATTGTTGTGAGTATTTGAAGTTTTGAATTCTTGTTTTTGCACCTGATGATGTCGGAAGCAAAAGCTTTGACAACTTGGTCTCTTCTCAACAACATTCAAAACCTATGAACAAATCTTATCCCTTATTGTGGAAGCAGTGGATTAAAATAACAGATATTAACAGGACTAAAATAACAGATATGGTTTCAGGTTAAGTGCAGCCATTCCAATTTCTGGTCCTGGACAAGTTTAGAAAAAGCAAAACAAAATGCAATTTCAGACCATACAAATGAACTATGGAATCCAGGGAATCAACTGTGTGCAGACTCTATGACCATAAAATAGTTTTTTAAATCTCTTTTTTGAGATATACAGGTTTAAAATAATAATCTAATTAAGTGCAAAGCATATGTGACTAAATAATAAGTTTGATATAAACTCACAGAGTGCAGACCTGGCAGAAAAATTCTGTTGAGCTTTGGAGAAACCTCTACAATCCATTTAATGGGATATAGATTTAGAAATTATTCTATACTCTAGATTCCCGTAAAAGCTAATAAATTAAATGACGAAATGCTTCTCTGTAAAATGAATAATTTAGTTTATGTTTCTAACCTTGTGTGACATTTGTTTAATTAGTGACTAAATAATAAGCTTCAAATTTCTTCCATTTCATGCAAATTAACTTTTCCACTGAGAAATTTCAGAAAGCATTGTGATTTGGAATTTAAATGTCCAACGGTTTTTGTTGGTGAAAAGCAGTTACAAATAGTGATTGTTCATATCTTGATGCACTTGTTCTTAAATGTAAGCAACTTAAATTGTTCCATTTGATTGACTAATTCATCACACAATTAATATTACATTATAGCATTATTACATCCATTTTTGTGTTGGGTCCATAAAATTGCACTTAACAACCACCAGGCAGGTTGAGTTAGCGAATGTTAAATGAGTTGTAGACATTTTTCCACCTTGACAGATATGTCCTATTAAAGAACAGAAGTAAACTTCTCATTTGCTTTTATCACCACAATAATTGTGTTAACCTAGTTTTGCTACTAACACTGCATCATCAGCACACTAGTAAATGATTATGACCTTATTGTACCTTGCTTTACCAGTTGCATGTCCTCTATGCAGACTCGCCATATATGTGAAATTGTGTCGCAAGTTGTGGCTTGGCCTAAGCAGAGGACTAGAAGGAGCATGACGAGTTAACATAAATCCTGTGTTATCTGTATTCAGAAACTTCTTTGCTTTGGTCTGCTCACTGTATTGTTGTCACTTAATGGGATTTTGTTAATTTTTCCATGCAAAGAAGTTTGGAGAATGAAATGCACTGCCCTAATCTGGCAGCCCTTTGACAGACACTGGCAACTGCAACTCCAGTTTGTTTGTCAATTCCAAAAGCCTTCTTCCACCCCAGGAAACACTTAGTGACTGAAAGAGCTATTATTATACAAGGCACACCCAGTTTCCAGTAAACGAATGTAATACTCAAAATAAACATCAATGTTCAACACTTATTGACTGTGAGTAAAACAATCCTAAAATCAACCTAGAATTAGAGATTTTGATCCCGACAAGAGCCCCCAGTTCATTACGGACCAGACCAAACTCCCTTAAAAGTTATTGATTTATGCAATTTGATTGGTCAAGCTACTAATCTTGAAGCAAAATACACTTTATTCATACACTATAGTTGAAATGCAGCAAAAGAAAGAAGAAATTGGAATTACAACTTTATTGGAAAACTTGACAGAAGAGTAGATTATTTAACTATCATTAGTAATGTAATGGAAAATTAACAAAATTAACATTTACTGTGAAATCTGAAAGCGAATGCTTTGCTAAATTTAATACTTTGCTGAACTCTGCAAACATTCAACCTGGCCTTGCAAGCAGCCGAATTCAGCAAAAAGCTAAGGAAAACATAAAGACAGTTATGTCCATGGCAAGGGAATGAGAAAATAAGAGCTTGAATGTTTTCCAGCCCTTATCCTTGAGCGTGTGATAGGAATAGTATAAAAAGAATATGTGAATTTTGTTCACGGCCCTTACACAATGCGCCTTTGCCAAATGTATTGTCCCCCCGTATGCAGAGGTTAAAAAATAAAGCTTTTTCTTTGCTCTTGCTAGCAGTTGAGTCGAGTCGATTTAATTTCCACGACAAGTAACTGTTCCAAAATATTAACATCTCTTTAACCCACCCTTGGCAAAGGCAATTTCAGTAAAATAGATTGTCTCATCTGCAATTCTCCAGTCCAGGAGGAAAAACATCAAGAGAAAACTCTGAGAAGGACAATAGCAGAGAGAGATGCACTGCAGTTTCCAAACCCAGCTTTAAGACCACAATAACTGCTTTTGAAAAACTAAAACTAAAATCCAGGCTCTGAGGGAGCTTGATCCCACCCATTCAGGCTGCTTCTATTGTTCCAACTTAAAAAAAATACAAGACCTTACAAGCTATTTACTTACTGGCTCTGAGTAGACTGATCAGCATTTCAGTCTCAACTTTTCTCCATTATAAAAACGCAACACAAAATACACCTCTTAAAATCATAGTATTGTCAAACCAGGTCTACATGAAATCCTTAAACAATTGGTTGTTTTACAGATGGGTAGTAGTGTTTACCTTTCTTGGATTCCAAAGTCATCAATCAATGCAAACAGTATTATAAGCCTCTGAAGACTTCTACTTATTTCTTTACAGATTGCAGTTCTTTTCTCAGAACGTTCAACAAGTCAATAATTGGAGATAACTAGAGAGATAAAAAAGAAAGCCCAGTCCAACAACTTCCAAAGCAAAACTGCCTCCTGTCCAAAATACCAGGCAGAGCCAGTTTACTCAGTTTTTTCTTTTTTTTCAACATGCTCTGTGGTTGACTGGCCAGCATCAGTCCTCTCTTGATTGACGAATTCAATATCTAACCAGCTGTCAATCCCTGAGCATAGCAACATCTTGATGCTGAAGTGTCTACAGTGCTCTTTGAGCAGTAATTAACCTGCATTATCTTTTTAAGCCAGTTCCTATCAGCAAACATCAGTCTTCTGTTTACTTCTTTTTTTTGAGATAGGCAATAAAGTTAAAATTAGATTTTCAAAGTTCAATTCTCAACTTTGTCTTCCAAAATCAAAAATCAGAAAATTTGTGATAGCCTTCAATACATTGTTGCACATGAATGACCTTCTGCAGCAGCCATTCACGAGCACTACCCAGGAATATTATCCAGGAATATTTTTAAGTTAGTTTGCAAAGAAACATAGTTTGAGGTTATAAATTCCATTCAGTAATAAAATTGAACAACACAAGACAAAAATTAAACCATGATCTTTATCTTCTAAACCCCAGCGAGTTTCTCTTTACATTCAACACATTCTACATATAACAGGTCAAGCAGCTGATTGGAGTCAAGAATGGAGTGGTGCTGGAAAAGAACAGCAGGTCAGGCAGCATCCGAGGAGCAGGAAAATTGACATTTTGGACAAAAGCCCTTCACCAGGAATCGGGTTTTTGCCTGAAGTGTCGATTTTCCTGCTCCTCGGATGCTGCCTGACCTGCTGTGCTTTTCCAGCAGCACTCTAATCTTGACTCTGATCTCCAGCATCTGCAGTCCTCACTTTCACAAGCAGCTGATTGGCGGAATGCCCCGATGTTGTTTGATTGTGTGATCAGAAAGTGAAGATGTGAAGATGAGGGGCCGATATAAACACATGGATGTTCAATTGATGGAAAGGAAGGCAATTGTTGTATTTAGATTCTGCTTACAACAAGTTAAGCTGCTGGGGAATGATTCTGTAGAGGTTTTCTTTCCCAGGAAATGATTCAGGTAAAACTCCACAATCCTCAGATAATAACATTCTGAATTATTTATCAAAGATTTAATTGCTCTATTTTAGAGGATCATTTTTGTGATCCCAATAGCTCAAAAACCATTTATGTCCACCAAGCTATAATTAATCCTTATAACCTTGACTGTCCTGCCTTAGTAGATACTTATCCATAATTTTTTGTTACAGTTTCTGAATGTCCTTTTTGTTTTAGGACTTTATGATATCATCTTGAATATAACTTTATTGCAATGTGATGACAATTTGCATTTTTACAAGTTTACTCTTCATTATTTACATTAATTTGAAAGCACCAAGTGATAGTTATGTTATGATCCTGACTGAATAATGCTTTTCATGAACAATCCATGTTACGGGAGGTGATGATGTAATAATAATGTCACTAACTCTGGAACCCCAGGCTAATATTCTAGGGACAGGAATTTGAATACCACCATGAAAAATCATTAAAATTTGAATTCACTAAAAACCTGGAATTAAAAGCTAGTCTAATGGCAAGCATATTACCACTGTGAATGTCATAAAACCCATTTGGTTTATTAATGTCCTTTAGGGAAGGAAATTTCTGACTGATATGTAACTGCAGACCCACAGCAAAGTGATTGTCATTGAGCTGTCTCATGAATGGCCACCTAAGACATCCAATACTACTGTCTACTGAAAGTCTATATTCGCAGGTGTTGGAATTCCTTCAGTCCTATGTGCCAGAAGATCAATCTTATTGGTGTTTGTGGTGATTTGGACCCTACCTATTGGCACATTCTGTAGGCTTGATGAAAAGACTATAAGACCATAAGACATAGGAGTGGAAGTAAGGCCATTCGGCCCATCAAGTCCACTCCACCATTCAATCATGGCTGATGGGCATTTCAACTCCACTTACCCGCATTCTCCCCGTAGCCCTTAATTTCCCGAGACAACAAGAATCTATCAATCTCTGCCTTGAAGACATTTAGCGTCCCGGCCTCCACTGCACTCTGCGGCAATGAATTCCACAGGCCCACCACTCTCTGGCTGAAGAAATGTCTCCGCATTTCTGTTCTGAATTTACCCCCTCTAATTCTAAGGCTGTGTCCACGGGTCCTAGTCTCCTCACCTAACGGAAACAATTTCCTAGCATCCACCCTTTCCAAGCCATGTATTATCTTGTACGTCTCTATTAAGTCTCCCCTTAATCTTCTAAACTCCAATGAATACAATCCCAGGATCCTCAGCCGTTCCTCATATGTTAGACCTACCATTCCAGGGATCATCCGTGTGAATCTCCACTGGACACGTATGTCCTTCCTGAGGTGTGGGGACCAAAACTGGACACAGTATTCCAAATGGGGCCTAATCAGAGCTTTATAAAGTCTCAGTAGCACAATGGTGCTTTTATATTCCAACCCTCTTGAGATAAGTGACAACATTGCATTCGCTTTCTTAATCACAGACTCAACCTGCATGTTGACCTTTAGAGAATCCTCGACTAGCACTCCCAGATCCCTTTGTACTTTGGCTTTACGAATTTTCTCACCGTTTAGAAAGTAGTCTGTGCTTTTATTCTTTTTGCCAAAGTGCAAGACCTCGCATTTGTTCACATTGAATTCCATCAGCCATTTCCTGGACCATTCTCCCAAACTGTCTAAATTCTTCTGCAGCCTCCTCACTTCCTCAGTACTACCTGCCTATCAACCTAACTTCGTATCATCTGCAAACTTTGCTAGAATTTCCCCAGTCCCTTCATCCAGATCATTAATATATAATGCGAATAGCTGTGGCCCCAACACTGAACCCTGCGGGACACCGCTCGTCACCGGCTGCCATTCTGAAAAAGAACCTCTTATCCCAATTCTCTGCCTTCTGTCAGACAGCCAATCCTCAATCCATCCCAGTAGCTCACCTCGAACACCATGGGCCCTCACCTTGCTCAGCAGCCTCCCGTGTGGCATCTTATCAAAGGCCTTTTGGAAGTCTAGATAGACCACATCCACTGGGTTTCCCTGGTCTAACCCACTTGTCACCTCTTCAAAGAATACCAACAAGTTTGTCAGGCATGACCTCCCCTTACTAATTCCATGTTGACTTGTTCTAATCAGACTCTGCTCTTCTAAGAATTTAGAAACCTCATCCTTAATGATGGATTCTAGAATTTTACCAACAACCGAGGTTAGGCTAATTGGCCTATAATTTTCCATCTTTTGTCTTGATCCTTTCTTGAACAATGGGGTTACAACAACGATCTTCCAATCATCCGGGACTTTCTGTGACTCCAGTGACTCTTGAAAGATCTCAACCAATGCCTCCACTATTTCCTCAGCCACCTCTCTCAGAACTCTAGGATGTATCCCATCGGGGCCAGAAGATTTATCAATTTTAAGACTTTTTAGCATTTCTAGCACTATCTCTTTTGTAATGACAACCGTACTCAACTCAGCCCCCTGACTCCCTTTAATTGTTGGGATATTACTCCTGTCTTCCACTGTGAAAACTGACGCAAAGTACTTATTAAGTTCTCCTGCTATTTCCTTATCTCCCATCACTAGGCTTCCAGTATCAGTTTGAAGTGGCCCAATGTCTACTTTTGTCTGTTGTTTGTTTCTTATGTATTGAAAGAAACTTTTACTATCATTTCTAATATTACTGGCTGGCCTACCTTCATATTTGATCCTCTCCTTTCTTATTACTCTCTTTGTTATCCTCTGTTTGTTTTTGTAGCCTTCCCAATCTTCTGACTTCCCACTGCTCTTGGCCACTTTATAGGATCGCTCTTTTTCTTTAATACATTTCCTGACTTCCTTTGTCAGCCATGGCTATCTAATCCCTCCCTGGATAATCTTTCTTTTCTTGGGGATGAACCTCTGTACAGTGTCCTCAATTATACCCACAAACTCCTGCCATTTTTGCTCTACTGTCTTCCACGCAAGCCTCTGCTTCCAGTCTATTTTTGTCAGTTTCTCTCTCATGCCCTCATAATTACCTTTATTTAACTGTAACACCATTACATCCGATTTTGCCTTCTCTTTCAAACTGCAGACTGAGCTCTACCATATTATGATCGCTGCTTCCTAAGGGTTCCCTTACTTTAAGATCTTTTAGAAAGTCTGGTTCATTGCAAAGCACTAGGTCCAGAATAGCCTGCTTCCTTGTGGGCTCCATGACAAGCTGTTCCAAAAAGCCATCCTGTAAGCATTCCATGAATTCCCTTTCTTTGGATCCACTGGCAACATTATTTACCCAGTCCACCTGCATATTGAAGTCTCCCATGATCACTGTGACCTTGCCTTTCTGACATGCCTTCTCTATTTCCCGGTACATGTTGCGTCCCTGGTCCTGACCACTGTTAGGAAGTCTGTACACAACTCCAATTATGGTTTTCTTGCCTTTGTGGTTCCTCAATTCCACCCACACAGACTCCACATCATCTGATGCTATGTCATTCAGTGCCATAGATTTAATATTGTTCTTAACTAACAAGGCAACCCCACCCCCTCTGCCGACATCCCTGTCTTTTCGATAAGTTGAAAATCCTTGGAGGTTTTACTGCCAGTCCTGATCCCCCTGTAACCAAGTCTCTGATGCCTACCACATCATAATCATTCACTATGATCTGCGCCATTAGTTCATCTGCTTTGTTATGAATGCTACGAGCATTCAGGTAAAGTACCTTAATGCTAACTTTCTTATCATTAGAGATATTGGAAGTCATATGATGTCCTAAGTTATCCTTGCTTTTTTCTGCATTCCCAGTCTGCCTCAATTTTAAATCCGCCTGGACACATGCTATCCTGCTGCTTGTCTTTCCATTTACCTCCATACTCCCTGTCGCTTTCAATATCCCTTCCCCCCAACTCAGAAGTTTAAAGTCCTACTGACTACCCTATTTATCCTCTTCACTGGAACATTGGTACCTGATCGGTTCAGGTGGAGACCGCCCCAACGGTACAGATGCCCCCTGTTCCAAAACTGATGCCAATGCCCCATGAAGTGGAATCCCTCTTTCCTACACCAATCCCTTAGCCACGTGTTTACTTGCCTAATTTTCTTGTCCCTATGCCAATTGGCACGTGACTCGGGCAGTAATCCGGAAATTATGACCCTTGAGGACCTGTACTTCAATTTCCTGCCTAGTGCTTCGTAATCCCCAAACAGGTCCTCCACCCTAGTCTTGCCTATGTTGTTAGTACCAATGTGGACCACAACAACTGGGTCCTCCGCCTCCCGCTCCAATATCCTTTCAAGCCGGTTGGAGATGTCCCGCACCCTGGCACCGGGCAGGCAACACACCATACGAGACTCCCGATCCGGCTTGCAAAGGATACTATCTGTTCCCCTAATTATAGAATCCCCTATAACCACTACTTGTCTATTAACTCCCCCCTCTTGAATGGCCTTCTGCACCATGGTGCCTTGGTCAGTCGGCTCATCCTGTCCAGAGCCCTTTTCCTCATCTGAACAGGGAGCAAGAATCTCGTACCTGTTGGTCAAGGTCAAGGGCTGAGGCTCCTCCACTCCTGAACTCAGGTCCCCCCTACCTGCCTCACTTACAGTCACACTCTGATGAGTCTGATCACTAGCTGAATGTGAATTACATAATCTCCCAAGTGTGACTGCCTCCTGAAACAAAGAGTCCAGGTAACTCTCCCCCTCCCAGATGTGCCACAGTGTTTGAAGCTCAGATTCTAGATCATCAACTCTGATCCGGAATTCTTCCAGCAACCAACACTTGCTGCAGATGTGGTCACTGCCATTCACAATGGGATCAGCCAGCTCCCACATCATACAGTTACAGCACATCACCTGCCCAGCCATCTCTGCTTAGTTAATTAATCACTTAGTTACTTTATACGAGTTTGAGTTAGAATACTTTCTGATACCCCTCTGCTATAGTCTTTCCCTAAAAAAGAATTCATATATATACACACACACAAAAACAAAGTAAATTTTTAACCAGTCACTGGTAAAGAAATAGAAAATCCTTACCTTAAAAAAACCTGTGTAGTTAAGGAGGTTAGAGGAGGAGGGTGTGTGGGAGATACTACAGGTGTAGAATCTCGGGTTTAGCTGCCTTCCTGATTTATATACTCGCTGCTTTCCTTCCCGGTTGCCCCTCTGGTAGACGTCACTTCCCCTGCTGTTCCCGCTCTTTCTGTGAAGAGAGAAAAAAAAACACCGCTGCCCGCTACAGGTAAGTAATTTTAAAACAAACTGTCTTACCTAAGCTGTAGTCTTCCGGGTTCGTTTTTACTCAGCCGCTGCTCCCACTCAACAATCCAGTCATATCAAAACTACTCTGGGTGATACCCTGATCAAATCATCACTCATTGTATGTTGCAACAACTTTCAAAAGGGCTGATGTCTACCACCTTGAAGGGGAAGAAGTCACAAGAATCTTTTTTTTGTCTCTAACCTAGAAGTTGTGGACAGTTGATGTAGAAGTTTGCAGATACAGTCATTTTTCACTTTCTCTCAGTCTGAAAGAGTCAGAGCTTAAAACAGCGCACTCAATATCTTGTTCAGTGAAGTAATTTGATAAAAGACTGATAAAATTTGCCTTCCCCAATCCAAAACCCTCTTTCAGAGACCATTTTTTCCTTTCCATAACAAACTTAAAATTGTACAGTGTTTTGGTTGCTATCATTAAAGTGATCCCAGTACCTTGCAGAACTGAAGCATAATTACACATTTTAAAAAATTTTGTTCTCTTTAAAAGAAGCAATAACATTCAATGAGCTTTTCTATTTGCTAGGTGTACTTGCTGTAAGCATTACTAGATAAGGGCAGTAAATTCTAGTAAAGCAAAACACCAGTATGAAAGCACTACATCTGAACATCTCATTAACAAAATTTGGCCCTTCAAGTCTGATCCACAATTTAATATTATGATCATGGTTGATCATCTTTTGCAATGCTACACTCCCACTTTTTCTCCATACAAAAACCAAAGAACAAGGAACGATACAGCACAAGAACAGGCCATTTGGTCTATCAAGCTGGCACCAATTCCAAATCTTTATTTAGAGCAAGTCAGAAATCACATGACACCAGATTTATGCTTCAGTTCTACAGAGCATTGGTGAGAGCACATCTGGAACAATGTGTACAGCATTGGTTTCCTAATTTAAGGAAGGATGTAAATATGTTGGGCAAAAGCTCGGAGAATATTTATTCAATTAATATCTGGAATGTGCATATTATCTAATGGGGAAAGATTGGGCAGATTCACTTTGTATCTGCTGGAGTTTGAAAGTATAAGAGGTGTCTTGATTGAACCTGTTGGACTATACTGCCATTGTACCCCTACACTCACCTAGTACCATAACCCTTCACCCACTTAACACCCTACCAACCTCAACCACTTGCCTTATACACGTCCCTTTTCTCTTTGTTCCTCAGAAGTGCTTTTTTTACTGGAATACAGCAGCTAGTGGTATTAAAAGGAGCTGAGGCTTCCACGTGGATTCTCTGCACTGCTTTCTGCATGGATAGCAGCACTTCATGGGTTTGTAAAGATCCTCCATCAGATTCTGGGCCACAAAACATTTTAGAAAATAATTTTGAATGCTATGGGTTGTAAGTAGGGTTTCTAACCCGGATTGGAAGATTTGTGTCCATGATTTTTGTAGAAACTCATTGCAAAGGTCAATATTATTGTAAAATAATTGTGGTGTGTTTTGCTGTTGGACCAGCACCTATTGCCCATTCCCAATTGCCCAGAGGACAGTTGACAGTCAAGTACATATTGCTGTGGGACTGGAATTGCGTGTAGGCCAGACCAGTAAATATGGAAGATTTCCTTCCCTGAAAGACATTAGTTGTCTAAATTGGCCATGCTAAATTGCCCATAGTGTTCAGAGATGTGTAGATTGGATGCATTAGTCAGGGGAATTATAAGGTAATAGGGTAGGGGAATGCGTCTGGATGGCTTACTCTTCAGAGGGTCGGTGTGGACTTGTTGGGCCAAATGGCCTGTTTCGACACTGTAGGGATTCTACGATCAGTGAACCAGATGGGCTTTTCCTGATTATTGACAGTGGTTTCATGGTCACCCATAGATTCTTAATTCCAAATTGTTATTGAATTCAAATTCCACCATCTGACATTGCGGGATTGAAACCCAGGTCCCTGAAACAATTACCTTGGTCTCTGGATGAATAGCTCAATGATAATACCACTATGCCATCGTGGCCCCCTTCAACCTCCCTTTTTTATTTACTGGTACCATGTAACTGGTTGCTAGGGATCAAGCAGATGATATCTGCTATGTTGTAAAAGGCATGAGAGTTTAAGATGTGCCTACACTTTGCATCAGAAACTGAAGACATTTCAAAATGGTGACCATCACTCTGTGTCTAGGGTTCACTTTCATATTCGGTGTCTGAGTCGATCCCTGTTTTTGGGGACACTGTTTGAGGTTTTAAAGGTTGATGTATACCACAACAGCTTGCTGTTAGATTATTCATCCTTTGACATGTGGAAGTACTTGTCAGATGAAGAAGGATCTTGACAGGTACAGCTACAGGCAGCATTTGGCTCCTGAGAATTTGGCCAAAATGTTCCATTTCACTGTTTTGTCAAAAAAATCAGAGAAAATGGGAAGCATGTTAACAGCATCTTGGATATTCCATTGGGGCAATTTCATCTGTTGGGACTAGTGTCCATCACAAGATCTATCTTGCTGCTATGTGGTCACCAGAAAGAGACTGCAAAGTAACTGTTGCTGGGGAAAGACAGAATAATGGCCACAGCTTCTAGTGTGTATCATTTACAACCTGAATGGTGATAGTGTGGTGACAACGTCTGCAGGAGGTTGTCGGAGAGACCAATGACTGTAAATATTTTAACTATTTTCATTTTTAATGAAAAGCAAGTTATGAATGTACAGTTTGATCTATTGGATTGTGAGATTCTCATATAATTTGATCAAATGCTCAGTTGAACTTAACAATTAGATTTTAAATACTGTGTAACTGATTAGAATGCTTATTGAAGTACATTTCCATTTTTTGCTAGAGGCACAAAGTTGTCTAGAAAAGTGTCCCCTTTATTTACTTTCATATTTACTTTCATACTTTCATAAGGACACAAATGAATAATTATTCATTCAAACAAAGCAAATGGGGAACTCAGTACTAACTTAGGTACAGCGCATCAGTAACATATTTTTTCACATTAGATTACAATCCACGGAAACAGAATAAAATTAACACTTCAAAGTGATCACACTGAGAGAAGTCAGCTTCTGTTCTAAAAGGTCAAATGTAGTTTTTACTGAGTATCTTACTGCAACAGAGAGAATAGCCATCAAAACTCACTGGGGGAGCACACTGGAAATCAAGCCCCAGAGTCATCACAAAAGTTAAACTTTTTAAGAATTACACAGAATTTCCCAATCTACTGGATTTTCAGACCCATGATCGTAGAAAGCACAGACTAGGTTTCATATTTTGTAAATAAACAGAGTCCAGCTATAGGTAAATAATTATGAACCATCAGCATCTAACTGCATGAGTTAAAACTAACCCTCTTTCAACAGCAGCAGTGATAGCTTTGGAGTCCAGAGTTCAGAACATGGCAATGGCTGGGTTCGACGGGTCTTTGTTGGTTGAGTCCGGATGGCAGTCAGCAGTGAAAGACTCAGCTCAGTACAGGAACAGTGTGCCCTTGTGGGGAGTGTGGGCCCAGTGAGGGGGTGAGCGTGCTTTTGTGGGAAAGCCTAACATGGAGCGACTGCAGGTCCATGGCTATTTAAGGATTATACTGTTGAACCTTTAACGTATTTCTTTATTTTTCTATTTTGTACGTAAGATTTTGTACCGAGGTATCTTTGTACATAAGATGGCACCAGGAATGGCAACTATGTACACTTTGCACTGTACTTGAGTACGTGTGATAATTACCTTAATTCAAATTCTAAACTCCCCTCTTACACACACACACAGACACAAAAACAATGGGTGATATGGGCAGAGGGAAAGTTTCTACACTGACTCTCTGAATGTTTTAACTTAATGCAAATTTCCTGCTTTGCCCCTTTCTCATGAATTTGAAAATCTCTGGATTGCTGAGTTGGAAGGTTTGTTTCCAGACATTTCATCACCATACTAGGTAACATCAACAGTGGGTCTCCGGATGAAGCACTTGTGGTATGGCCTGCTTTCTATTTATGTGTTTCCTTGGGTTGATGATGTCATTTCCAGTGGTGATGCAATTTCCAGTGGTGATGTCATTTCCTGTTATTTTCCTCAGGGGGTGGTAAATGGGATCCAAGTCAATGTGTTTGTTGATAGAGTTCCAGTTGGAATGCCATGCTTCGAGAAATTCTCGTGCATGTCTCTGTTTGGCTTGTCCTAGGATGGGTGTGTTGTCCCAGTCAAAGTGGTGTCCTTTCTCATCTGTATGTAAGGATACTAGTGAGAGAGGGTCACGTCTTTTTGTGGCTAGTTGATGTTCATGTATCCTGGTGGCTAGTTTTCTGCCTGTTTGTCCAATGTAATGATTAGATTAGATTACTTACAGTGAGGAAACAGGCCCTTCGGCCCAACAAGTCCACACCGCCCCGCCGAAGCGCAACCCACCCATACCCCTACATCTACCCCTTACCTAATACTACAGGCAATTTAGCATGGCCAATTCACCTGACCTGCACATCTTTGGACTGTGGGAGGAAACCGGAGCACCCGGAGGAAACCCACGCAGACACGGGGAGAATGTGCAAACTCCACACAGTCAGTCGCCTGAGGCGGGAATTGAACCCGGGTCTCTGGCGCTGTGAGGCAGCAGTGCTAACCACTGTGCCACTGTGCCGCCCACGTTTATTACAGTTCTTGCAAGGTATTTTGTAAGTGACATTAGTTTTGCTTGTTGTCATTAAAAGGTCTTTCAGGTTCATTAGCTGCTGTTTTAGTGTGTTGGTGGGTTTGTGGGCTACCATGATGCCACAGGGTCTGAGTAGTCTGGCAGTCATTTTCGAGATGTCTTTGATGTAAGGGAGAGGGGCTAGGGTTTCTGGACGTGTTTTGTTTGCTTGTTCGGGTTTGTGGCTGAGGAATCAGTGGTCTGTGTTCATTGTACCCATTCTTTTTGAATACAGGAAAAAGGTGATTTTCCTCTGCTCTTCATAGTTCCTCTATACTGTAAGTGTGTGGTGACTCATTGAAATAGTGTTCTAATGCAGCAGGTCTGGCAGCATCTGTAAGGAGAGAAAAGAGCTGACAAAGGGTTAATTAGACTCGAAATGTCAGCTCTTTTCTCTCCTTACAGATGCTGCCAGACCTGCTGAGATTTTCCAGCATTTTCTCTTTTGGTTTCAGATTCCAGCATCCGCAGTAATTTGCTTTTAAGTTCTAATGCAGCTTCGTTTGTGGCTGTTGGGATGATTGCTTCTGTAGTTCACTGTTTGGTCTGTATGTGTTGTTTTCCTTTTGACCATGTGACACCGAAGGAGCAGCAACATATTTCCAATTCAGGATGAAGTTAAAAATCACCCAATACCAGGTTATAGTCCAACAGATTTATTTGGAAGTAGAAGCTTTTGGAGCGCCGCTCCTTCATCAGGATGGTGAGTGGCTTGGAGGGGAAATTGAAGGTCTTGGTGCTTCATTATAATGCCTTAGACAGTAAAGATCACAGTTTGAAATCTGCTGATGAAGGAACCTTGAGGAGATGCTCCAGGGTATCTGTAGATGGTATATACTGCTGGTACTGTGCACTGATTATAGAGGATTTAGATTATGGATATGTTTTAGATAATGGATATGGTGTCAATAAAGCGGGCTGTTGTGTCCTGGATGGTGTTGAGTTTCCTGAGTGTTGGTGGAGCTACTTGAGGAGTATTCCATCACACTATATGTGGCGGATAAGCTTTGGGGAGTCAGGAGGTGAGTTACTCATTGCAGTATTCCTAACCTCTGATCTGCTCTTGTGGCCACTGTTTAAATGTGGGGAATCCAGTTTAGTTTCTGGTCAATGTTCCTGTGAGGATGAAGGGCAAGGTTGGCAGGAATAGGGAATTTTGGATGACAAGAGCTATTAAGACATTGACCAGAAAATAGCTGGGATCAAGGGAATCCCTGGAGGTTTACAGGGAATACAGGAACTTACTGAAGAAAAAAAATCAGGAGGGTGAAAAGGGGGCATGAGATAGCCTTGGCTGAGAAAATTAGGATGAAGCCAAAGAGATTCTTTCAGTATAGTAAAGGAGAAAAAATAACTAGAGAGAGAATCGAACCTGTCAAGGACCAAAGTGGACATGTATGTATGGAGCCATAGGAGATGGGTGAGGTCTTCAATGAATATTTCTCCTCTGTGTTTACCTTGAAGAATGTCCTGTCTCCATGCTGTAGGACTCCATGACTCTATGACTGCATGAGCGGATAAGGATGGCAGATTTCTTTCCCTGAGGACCTTAGTGAACCAGATATGGTTTTGTGGTTATCAGTAGATTCTTAATTCCAGATTTAATTTTTGATTGAACTCAAATTCCACAAGCTACCATGGCAGGATTCATCCCTAGAACATTAGCTGAGTTTCTGGATTAATGGTCCAGCGATAATACCACTAAGCCATCACCTCCCCATACGAAGTAGTGATCATAACATCATAAAACATAGAACATAGAACAGCACAGCACAGGAACAGGGTAAAAACAAGGACTGTAGGTGCTGGAAACCAGAGTCTAGATTAGAGTGATGCTGGAAAAGCACAGCATCCGAGGAGCAGGAAAATCAACGTTTCATGATGAAGGGCTTTTGCCCGAAATGTTGATTTTCCTGCTCCTCAGCTGCTGCCTGACCTGCTGTGCTTTTCCAGCACCACTCTAATCTCAGCACAAGAACAGACCATTCTGCCCATCATGTCTGTGCTGACCTCACCTGTGACTAAAGAGGACACAAAACTCTCGGTCAAGGCCCCAGCAATCTCCTTTCTTGCCTCTCCAAATCTCCTCAGATATATCCCATCAAACCCTGGGGACTTAATTACCATACAGTTTTTCAAGACACCTGAAGTGGGAGATGGCACGGGGCAGGGTGACACTAGGCACATGAACACACAAGATGGCCACTGAGCCATCAGTTAGCCACTTGACACACAAGATGGCTGCTGGACCACAGTATGGAGACAGCAGAGCAAATACTTACACTGCCTGGGGCCACCAGAATGCCAGCACAATGCACTCACAACCTAGTTGATTAGTCTAAGGCGGGTGGGGAGAGAATACACATGAGTAACATACACTGCCTGCCGAAGTTTCTGGGTCAGGCTAACACATTTGATAGAATTGCTAACAGCTTGATATGGACTCAATACAGAGTGATGTATTGCTCATGTTGTCCCCCTGTACAAGAAGGGTAGTAGGGAAATTCTGGGCAAATACAGACCGGTGAGCTTGACATCAGTGGTGGGTAAGTTGCTGGAGAAGATACTGAGGGATAAAATCTATTTATATTTGGAAATGAATGGGTTTATCAGTGACAGGCAACATGCTTTTGTGCAGGGAGATAATGCCTTAACAACTTAATAGAGTTCTTCAAGGAAGTGACCAAGCTAATCGATGAAGGAAGATGTCTTTTACATGCACTTTAGTAAGACATTTGATAAGGTTCCCCATGGTAAACTAATAGAGAAAGTGAAGTTCCATGGTGTGCAGGGGTTCTAGCTCGGTGGATAAGGAACTGGTTGAGCAACAGGAGACAGAGAGTAGTAGCTGAAGGGAGTTTCTCGAAATGAAGGAAGGTGACCAGTGGTGTTCCACAGGGGTCAGTGCTGGGGCCACTGTTGTTTGTGATGCATATAAATGATCAATGTTTGTGAGAAGATTTGTAGCTCGGGTGCTCGTTGCTGTGGTTCTGTTCGCCGAGCTGGAAATTAGTGTTGCAGATGTTTTGTCCCCTGTCTAGGTGACATCCTCAGTGCTTGGGAGCCTCCAGTGAAGCGCTTCTGTGATGTTTCCTCCGGCATTTATAGTGATTTGTACCTGCCGTTTCTGATTGTCAATTCCAGCTGTCTGCTGCAGTGGCCAGTATATTGGGTCCAGGTCAATGTGCTTATTGATTGAATCTGTGGATGAGTGCCATGCCTCTAGGAATTCCCTGGCTGTTCTCTGTTTGGCTTGTCCTATAATAGTAGTGTTGTCCCAGTCGAACTCATGTTACCTGTCATCTGCGTGTATGGCTACTAAGGATAGCTGGTCGTTTCGTTTGGTGGCTAGTTGGTGTTCATGGATGCGGATTGTTAGCTGTCTTCCTGTTTGTCCTATGTAGTGTTTTGTACAGTCCTTGCATGGGATTTTGTACACTACGTTGGTTTTGTTCATGCTGGGTATCGGGTCCTTCGTCCTGGTGAGATGTTGTCTAAGAGTGGCTGTTGGTTTGTGTGCTGTTATGAGTCCTAGTGGTCGTAGTAGTCTGGCTGTCAGTTCAGAAATGTTCTTGATGTATGGGAGAGCATCTTGGTGATAGTGACCACAACTGCCTCACATTCTACATAGCTATGGAGAAGGAGAGAAGCAGGCACAATGGGAGGATATTTAATTGGGGAAAAGGAAACTATGATGCTATCAGATGTCAGTTGGGAAGCATGGACTGGGAGCAATTGTTCCATGGAAAGGGCACTATAGACATGTGGAGACTGTTTAAGGAACAGTTGTTGTGAGTGATGCATAAATGTGTTCCTCTGAGACAGGCAAGAAGGGGTAAGATAAAGGAACCTTGGATGTCGAGAGCAGTGGAGCTTCTCGTCAAAAGAAAGGAGGCAGCTTACATAAGATGGAGGACACAAGGGTCTTGCTCAGCTTTAGAGGATTACAGGCAGGCAAGGAAGGAGCTCAAAAATGGTCTGAGGAAAGCCAGGAGGGGTTACGATAAAGCTTGGCAGGAAGGATTAGGGAGAATCCAAAGGCATTTTCCACATATGTGAGGAATAAGAGAATGATCAAAGAAAGAGTAGGGCTGATCAGGGATAGCATAGGGAACCTGTGTATAGAGTCTGAGGAGGTAGGGGAAGCCCTAAATGAGTTTTTTGCTTCTGTCTTTACTAAAGAAAAGGACCTTGTAGTGAATGAAACCATTCAGGAGGAGGCAAGCATGCTGGAATGGATAGAGATTGAGGAAGCTGATGTGCTGAAAATTTTGACAAACATTAAGATTGACAAGTCTCCAGGGCCAAACCAGATTTGTTCTCGGCTGCATTGAGAAGCGAGAAACGTGATTGCTTCGCCACTTGCGAAGATCTTTGCATCCTCGCTCTCCACCGGAGTCATACCTGAGGACCGGAGGGAGGAAAATGTAATTCCTCTCTACAAGAAAGGAAATAGGGAAATCCCCGGCAATTGCAGACCAGTAAGTCTCACGTCTGTCGTCTGCAAGGTGTTAGAAAGGATTCTGAGGGATAGGATTTATGACCATCTGGAAGAGCATGTCTTGATTAAATGCAGTCAGCACGGCTTTGTGAGGGGCAGGCCATGCCTCACAAATCTTATTGAGTTCTTTGAGGATGTTACTAGACAAGTTGATGAGGGTCGAGCGATGGATGTGGTGTATATGGACTTCAGCAAGGCATTTGATAAGGTTCCCCATGGTAGGCTTGTTCAGAAGGTCAGGAGGAATGGGATACAGGGAAATATAGCTGTCTGGATACAGAATTGGCTGGTTGACAGAAGACAGCGGGTGTATTGCAAGTAATGTATTCTGCCTGGAAGTCAGTGGTGAGTGGTGTTCCACAGGGCTCTGTTCGTGGGCCTCTACTCTTTGTAATTTTTATTAATGACTTGGATGAGGGGATTGAAGGATGGGTCAGCAAGTTTGCAGATGACACAAAGGTTGGAGGTGTCGTTGACAGTAGAGGACTATTGTAGGCTGCTGCGGGACATTGACAGGATGCAGAGATGGGCTGAGAGGTGGCAGATGGAGTTCAACCTGGATAAATGCGAGATAATGCATTTTGGAAGGTCGAACTTGAAAGTTGAGTACAGGATTAAAGACAGGATTCTTGGCAATGTGGAGGAACAGCGGGATCTTGTTAGAGATGGCTAACATGAGGGATCATAGTTTTAAGCTGTTTGGCGGAAAGTATAGAGGGAATGTCAGAGGCAGGTTCTTTACGCAGAGAGTTGTGAGAGCATGGAATGCGTTGCCAGCAGCAGTTGTGGAAGTGAGGTTATTGGGGATATTTAAGAGACTGCTGGATGTTGACATGGTCACAGAAATTTGAGGGTTCTTACATTAGGTTTACCTCACATGAGGATCAATGGTTGGCACAACATCGTGGGCTGAAGGGCCTGTTCTGTGCTGTACTGTTCTATGTTCTATGTATCTAACAAATTCTACCCTATCTAAGCCCCTGGCACTAAGGGGCACTCTCAGTTAAAATCATCCACCTCAACAACCTTGTTGTTTTTACATCTTTCCACGATCTGCTTATGTATCTGTTCCTCCATTGCCTGCTAGTTATTGGGGCGCTTATATTATCACCCCATCATAGTGATTACTGTACATCTTTCCTGAGATCTACCAATATGGCCTCACCAATGAGTCCTCCAAGATGTCCTGTCTTAGTGCAGCTGTAATATTCTCCTCCATCAGTAATGTAACTCCCCCACCCCTTTACATTCTGCTCTATCACACCTGAAGTATCTAAACCCTGGAACATTGAGCTGCCGGTCCTGCCCTGCTCTCAGGCAAGTTTCTGTAAAGACTACCATCACAGTTTCACGAACTAATCCATACTCTCAGCTCATCTGCCTTATCTGTTATAGTCGTTGCATTATAATAAATACACTTTAGTCTGCCAGTCCTGCCATGTTTATTGACCTGTTCTTCCCATTAGACCTACTTAACCTCGACCTTCTCCTCAAATACTGCTCTGGTTCCTGCACACCTGCCACACTAGTTTAAACCCTTCCGATTGGCATGAGCAAACCTTCCTCCAGGATATTGGTGCCCCTCCAGTTTAGGTGCAAGCTGTCCTTCTTGTATAGATCCCACCTTCCCTGAAAGACCATCTCAATATCCATACACCTGAAGGCCTCCCTCCCTCCTACATCAGCTCTTTAGCCACACATTCAACTTATTACCTCCCTATTTCTGTCCTGACTAGCACATGGGAGAGAGAGTAATTCCAAGATTACAGCCTTCGAGATCCTGCATTTCAACTTTCTACCTAAGTCTCTAAATTCTCTTTGCAGGACATCATCTCTCTTCCTACCGATGTCAATGGTACCAATATGCTCACCATCATCTTTCAGAAACCTGTGCCCACCCAGAGACATCCTGGAGTCTTCCTTACAGCCACAGAACTATCTATCTGTGTCCCTGGCTCTAGAGTCCCCAATCATTAGTGCTCACTGACAGTTCGACCCTCCCTACTATACAACACAGCCAGTTATGGTACCCCTGATCTTCCTGCTGCTACTGCTGCTTTTCTCTGAGAGGCTATTCCTTCCAACAGTATCCAAAACAGTTCAGGCTCATAGAGTCATAGAGTCATAGAGGCCTACAGCATGGAGATAGGCCCTTTGGCCCAAACTGGTCGATGCTGAACCAAGTGTCTGTACACGTCAACCCCATTTCCCTCCACTTGGTCCATATCCTTCTAATCCTTTCCTATCCATCTATTTGTCCAAATGCCTTTTAAATGTTGCGAATGTGCCCGCATCAATGACTTCTGCTGGCAGCTCATTCCATATGCGTACCACCCTCTGTGTAAAAAGGTTGCCCCTCAGACTTTGGAGTGCAGGTTCATAGTTCTTGAAAGTGAAGTCACAGGAAGGTAGGACAGTGAAGAAGGTGTTTGGCATGCTTTCCTTTATTGGTCAGAGCATTGAGTATAGAAGTATGTAGATCGTATGTATTTTAACTCAGTATGTAGATTGTCCAACCAGAGGGGAGGCCATATTGGATTTGGTACTCGGTAATGAACCGGCACAAGTGATGGGCTTGTTAGTGAGTGAACATTTTGGTGAACATTTTTAATTCAATTCTGTGACTTTCACCTTGGTTATGGAGAGAGATAGGTGCGCACAACAAGGTAGATTTTACAATTGGGGGAAGGGAAATTACGATGCTGTAAGACAGGATTTGAAGAGCATAAGTTGCGAGCATAGGCTGTCAGGGAAGGATGTGGTGGAAATGTGGAACTTTTTCAAGGAGCAGATACGACGTGTCCTTGATATGTATGTACCTATCAGGCAGGAAAGAAATGGTCGTGTGAGGGAGCCTTGGTTGACGAGGGAGGTTGAATGTCTAGTAAAGAGGAAGAAGGAGGCTTACATAAGGTTGAGGAAACAGGGTTCAGACAGAGCAGTGGAGGGATACAGGATAGCCAGAAGGGACCTGAAGAAAGGGATTAGGAGAGTTAAGAGAGGGCATGACAAATCCTTGGCGGATAGGGTCAAGGATAACCCCAAGGCATTTTATGCGTATGTGAGAAACCTGAGAATGACGAGAACGAGGGTAGGTCTGATCAAGGACAGTGGTAGGAGATTGTGTATTGAGTTGGAAGAGATAGGAGAGGTCTTGAACAAGTACTTCTCTTCAGTATTTACGAACGAGAGGGACCGTATTGTTGAAGAGGAGAGTGTGAAACGGACTGGTAAGCTAGAAGAGATGCTTGTTAGGAAGGAAGATGTGTTGGACATTTTGAACAACTTGAGGATAGACAAGTCCCCCGGGCCTGACGGGATATATCCTAGGATTATGTGGGAAGCAAGAGAGGAAATTGCAGAACCGTTGGCAATGATTTTTTCGTCTTCACTGTCAATGGGGGTGGTACCAGGGGACTGGAGAGTGGCGAATGTTGTGCCCCTGTTCAAAAAAGGGAATAGGTATAACCCTGGGAATTACAGGCCAGTTAGTCTTACTTCTGTGGTAGGCAAAGTAATGGAAAGGGTACTGAGGGATAGGATTTATGAGTATCTGGAAAGACACTGCTTGATTAGGGACAGCCAGCACGGATTTGTGAGGGGTAGGTCTTGCCTTACAAGTCTTATTGAATTCTTCGAGGAGGTGACCAAGCATGTGGATGAGGGTAGAGCAGTGGATGTAGTGTACATGGATTTTAGTAAGGCATTTGATAAGGTTCCCCATGGTAGGCTTATGCGGAAAGTCAGGAGGCATGGGATAGAGGGAAATTTGGCCAATTGGATAGAAAACTGGCTAACCGGTCAAAGTCAGAGAGTGGTGGTAGATGGTAAATATTCAGCCTGGAGCCCAGTTACAAGTGGAGTTCCGCAGGGATCAGTTCTGGGTCCTCTGCTGTTTGTAATTTTTATTAATGACTTGGATGAGGGAGTCGAAGGGTGGGTCAGTAAATTTGCAGATGATACGAAGATAGGTGGAGGTGTGGACAGTGAGGAGGGCATTTGTCGTTTGCAAAGGGACTTAGATATGATGCAGAGCTGGGCTGAGGAGTGGCAGATGGAGTTCAACCCTGCCAAGTGTGAGGTTGTCCATTCTGGAAGAACAAATAAGAATGCGGAATACAGGGTTAATGGTAGGGTTCTTAGTCAGGTGGAGGAACAGAGGGATCTTGGGGTCTATGTACATAGATCTTTGAAAGTTGCCACTCAGGTGGATAGAGTTTGTAAGAAGGCCTATGGTGTATTAGCGTTCATTAGCAGAGGGATTGAATTCAAGAGTCGTGAAGTGATATTGCAGCTGTACAGGACTTTGGTTAGGCCACATTTGGAGCACTGTGTGCAGTTCTGGTCGCCTCACTTTAGGAAAGATGTGGAAACTTTGGAGAGGGTGCAGAGAAGATTTACCAGGATGTTGCCTGGAATGGAGAATAGGTCGTACGAGGATAGGTTGAGAGTTCTCGGCCTTTTCTCGTTGGAACGGCGAAGGATGAGGGGTGACTTGATAGGGTTTATAAGATGATCAGAGGAATAGATAGAGTAGACAGTCAGAAACTTTTTCCCCGGGTACAACAGAGTGTTACAAGGGGACATAAATTTAAGGTGAAGGGTATAGGGGAGATGTCAGGGGTGGGTTCTTTACCCAGAGAGTGGTGGGGGCATGGAATGCGCTGCCCGTGGGAGTGGTAGAGTCAGAATCATTGGCGACCTTTAAGCAGCATTTGGATAGGTACATGGATGGGTGCTTAATCTAGGTTAGAAGTTCGGCACAACATCGTGGGCCGAAGGGCCTGTTCTGTGCTGTATTGTTCTATGTTCTATGTTCTATGTTCTATGTTTTAAGTATAGGAGTTACAAGGTCATGTTGTGGCTATACAGGACATTAGTTAGTCCAGTTTTGGAGTACTGTGTGCAATTCCGGTCTGCCCTCTTTTGGAAGGATAGTGTGAAACTTGAAAGGGTTCAGAAAAGCTTTAGAAGGATGTTGCCAGGGTTGGAGTGTTGGAGCTATGGGGAGAGGCTGAACAGGCTGGGGCTCTTTTACCTGGAGCATCGGAGGCTGATGGGTGATCGTATAGACGTTTGTAAAATATGAGGGGCATGGATAGGGTAAATAGGCAAAGTCTTTTCCTGGGGGTGAGGGAGTTCAGAACTAGAGGGCATAGGTTTAGGGTGAGAGGGGAAAGATATAAAAGAGACCTAAGGGGGCAACGTTTTCACGCAGAGGGTGGTGTGTACATGGAATGAGCTGCCAGAGGAAGTGGTGAAGACTGGTAAAATTACAACATTTAAGAGGCATCTGGAGAGGTATATGAATAGGAAGGGTTTGGAGGGATATGGGCTGGGTGCTGGCAAATGGGACTAGATTTGGTTGGGATATCTGGTTGGCATGGACTGTTTGGACTGAAGGGTCTGTTTCATTCTGTACATCTCTATGACTCTTTGACTCTATGATGCCCTCTAGTCCTCAATTCCCCAATCCTGGGGAAAAGACTGAGTGCATTTACCCTATCCATGCTTCTAATGATCTTCTACACTTCTACAAGATCCACCCTCAGTTTCCAATTGTCTAAAGAAAAAAGTCCTCGCTTGTCCAATCTTTCGCTATAACTCAGATCCTTGAGTCCTGGAAACATCCTTATAAATTTCTTCTGCACTATTTCAAGTTTAATACCATGCTTCCTATAGCAAGGACCAAAACTGAACACAGTACTCCAAGTGCAGCCTCACCAACGTCCTGTATAACGGCAACATAACTTCCCAACTTCTATACTCAGTGCCCTGACTGATGAAGGTTGATGTGCCAAGAACCTTTTTCACAGCCCTGTCTACTTGTGACTCCACTTTCAGAGAACCATGCACCTGTTCTTTGACACTGGCTGTTCCACCATCATCTTTCAGTCATGATGACAGTGTCAGGTTTTCCCAGAATTCTCTTGTGTCATTTCTCATTATCACCCTCTATTGATGGAATTTAACATTGAGTGTGAGAAACTTGGGTTGGAAATAATTATGTTGAACTTAAATAAGAGGAATTACAATGAATTAGACAATGTAAACTGGGCAAATAGTTTAGCAGAGATGTCAGTAAACAAGCAGTGGCAGACATTTTAAGGAGGTATTTTATGTCTCTGAGCTAAAATACATTGCATTAAGGAGGAAAGATCCTAGAGTTTAGGGGCACGTGGTAGCTCAGTGGTTAGCACTGCTGCCTCACAGTGCCAGGGACCTGTCTTTGATTACAGCCTTGGGCGACTATCTGTACTGACTAAAATTTATAAGAATGAGAGGTGATCTCATTGAAACATCTGGGCCCCCTTAAAGGGCTTGACACATATTTCCCTTCATGTGAGAGTCTAGGACAAGAAGTTACTGTCTCAGAATAGAGAGACGCCAATTTAGAACATAGAGTATAGAACATAGAAAAGTACATCACCGTACAGGCCATTTGGCCCACGATGTTGTGCTGAGGATTAATCCTAATCTAAAACAAAATAACCTATTCACTGTTGTCTATGTGCATGTCCAGCAGTTGCTTAAATGTCCCTAATGACTCTGCTTCCACCACTATCACTGGCAACGCAATCTGTGCGCTCACAACTCTCTGTGTAAAGAATCTACCTCTGATGTCTCCTCTATACTTTCCTCTTAACACATTAAAACTATGACCCCTCGTGGCAGTCAATCCTGCCCTGGGGAAAAGTCTCTGGCTATTGACTCTGTCCATGCCTCTCATTATCTTGTACACCTCAGGTTTCCTCTCTTCCTCCTTCTCTCCAGAGAGAAAAGTCTGAGCTCAGTCAACCTCTCCTCATAAAACAAGCCCTCCAGTTCAGGCAGCACCCTGGTAAACCTCCTTTGCACCCTCTCCAAAGTCTCCACATCTTTCCTATAATAGGGGAACCAGAACTGGACACATTATTCCAAATGTGGTCTCACCAGGGTCTTGTAGAGCTGCAGCAAAACCTCGCGGTCTTAAACTCGATCCCCCTGTTAATGAAAGCCAAAGCACCATATACTTTCTTAACAACCCTATCTACTTGGGTGGTAACTTTGAGGGATCTATGCACTTGAACACCAAGATCCCATTGTTCCTCTACACTGCCAAGAATCCTGTCTTTAACCCTGTATTCAGCATTCAAGTTCAACCTTCCAAAATGCATCACTTTGCATTTATCCAGGTTGAAAGAGACTTTGTGGAGTGCCTCAGAGATGGATTCTTAGAACAACTGGTGCTGGAGCCGACCAGGGAGAAGGCAATTCTTGATCTGGTATTGTGCAACGAACCAGAAATGGTCAGGGACCTTGAAGTGAAGGAGCCATTGGGAAGTTGTGACCATAATACAATAAGCTTCAATCTGCAATTTGAGAGGGAGAGGGTAAAATTGGAAGTGACAATTTTTCAGTTGAACACAGGGAGCTATGAGAGAGGAGCTGGCCAAAGTTCAAGAAGTTGCAGGATCAGTTCATTCCAAAAAGGAAGAAAGATCCTAGGAGGAGGCATGGGTGGCCGTGGCTGATGAGGGAAGTTAAGAAACATATAAAGTTAAAAGAGAAAAAGTATAACATAGCAAAGATAAGTGGGAAAATGGAGGACTGAGAAGCTTTTAAAGAACAACAGAGGATTACTAAGAAGGAAGTACGCAGAGAAAAAATGAGGTATGAAGGTAAACTGGCCAATAATATAAAGGAGGATAGTAAAGGTTTTTTTAGGTATGTAAAAGGCAAAAAAATGGTTAAGAATAAAATTGGGCACTTGAAGACAGAAACAGGGGAATATATTACGGGGAACAAAGAAATGGCAGAAGAATTGAATTGGTACTTCAGACCTGTATTCACTGGGGAAGACACAAGCAATCTCCTTGAGGTAACAGTGGCTGAAGGACCTGAACTTAAGGGAATTTATATTTGCCAGGAATTGGTGTTGGAGAGACTATTAGGTCTGAAGGTTGATAAGTCCCTGGGGCCTGATGGTCTACATCCCAGGGTACTGAAGGAGGTGGCTCGAGAAATCATGGATGCGTTGGTGATTATTTTCCAGAGTTCGATTGATTCGGGATCAGTTCCTGTGGATTGGAGGGTGGCTAATGTTATACCACTTTTCAAGAAAGGTGGGAGAGAGAAAGCAGGAAATTATAGGCCAGTTAGTCTGATCTCAGTGGTGGGAAAGATGCTGGAGTCTATTATAAAGGATGAAATTACGACACATCTGGATAGTAGTAACAGGGTAGATCAGAGTCAGCATGGATTTATGAAGGGGAAATCATGCTTGACTAATCTTCTGGAATTCTTTGAGGATGTAACTCTGAAGATGGACGAGGGAGATCCAGTAGATGTAGTGTACCTGGACTTTCAGAAAGCTTTTGATAAAGTCCCACATAGGAGGTTAGTGAGAAAAATTAGGGCGCATGGTATTGGGGGCAAAGTACTAACTTGGATTGAAAGTTGGTTGGCTGATAGGAAACAAAGAGAAGTGATAAATGGCTCCATTTTGGAATGGCAGGCAGTCACCAGTGGTGTACCACAGTGATCAATGCTGGGACCGCAGCTTTTTACAATATATATTAATGATATAGAAGATAGTATTAGTAATAACATTAGCAAATTTGCTGATGATACTAAGCTGGGTGGCAGGGTGAAATGTGATGAGGATGTTAGGAGATTACAGGGTGACCTGGACAAGTTAGGAGAGTGGTCAGATGCATGGCAGATGCAGTTTAATGTGGATAAATGTATGGTTATCCACTTTGGTGGCAAGAACAGGAAGGCAAATTACTACCTAAATGGAATCAATTTAGGTAAAGGGGCAGTACAGAGAGATCTGGGTGTTCTTTCACACCAGTCAATGAAGGTAAGCATGCAGGTGCAGCAGGTAGTGAAGAAGGCTTCATAACAAGAGATATTGAGTATAGAAGCAAAGATGTTCTTCTGCAGCTGTACAGGGCCCTGGTGAGACCTCACCTGGAGTACTGTGTGCAGTTCTGGTCTCCAAATTTGAGGAAAGACTTTCTGGCTATTGAGGGAGTGCAACGTAGGTTCACGAGGTCAATTCCTGGAATGGCGGGATTACCTTACACTGAAAGACTGGAGCGACTGGGCTTGTATACCCTTGAGTTTAGAAGACTGAGTCACATAAGATTATTAAAGGATTGGACACTCTGGCGGCAGGAAACACGTTTCCACTGATGGGTGAGTCCTAAACCAGAGGACACAGCTTCAAAATACGGGCAGTGGAGGCCCAGTCTCTGGATTCATTTAAGGAAGAGTTGGATAGAGCTCTCAAGGATAGTGGAATCAAGGGTTAAGGAGATAAGGAAGGAACAGGACACTGATTAAGGATGATCAGCCATGATCATATTGAATGGTGGTGCAGGCTCGAAGGGCAGAATGGCCTACTCCTGCACCTATTGTCTATTGTCTATTGTCTATTGACCTCCATCTGCCATTTCTCAGCCCAGCACTGCATCCTGTCTATGTCGTGCTGCAGCTGCAACAGCCCTTGATACTATCAAAGGCACCTCCAACCTTTGTGTCATTGGCAAACTTACTAACCCACCCCTCAACTTCCTCATCCGAGTCATTTATAAAAGCTACCAAGAGCAGAGGCCCAAGAACAGAGTCCTATAGGACACCACTCAACACTGACCTCCAGGCAGAATACTTTCCATCTGCACCACTGCCTTCTGTCAGCCAACCAATTCTGAATCCAGACAGCCAAATCTTCCTGTATCCCATATCTCCTGACTACCACGGGAAACCTTATCAAATACTTTGCTGAAGTCAATGTACACCACATCCACTACTTGACCTTCATCAACCTGTCTCGTCACCTCCTCAAAGAACTCAATAAAATTTGTGAGGCATGACCTGCCCCTCACAAAGCCATGCTGACTGCCTTTAATCATGTTATGCTTTTCCAAATAGTCATAAATCCTATCCCTCAGAATTCTTTCCAAAACCTTGCTGGCCTCAGATGCAAGACTGACTGGTCTGTAATTGCCAAGAATTTCCCTATGCCCTTCTTGAAAAGAGGAACAACATTCGTCTCCCTCCAATCCTCCGGTACGACTCCGTGGAGAGTGAGGAAGCAAATATCTTCGTCAGTGGCTTCACAACCTTCTTTCTCGCTTTCTCGAGCAATCCAGGATAAATCTGGTCTGGCCCTGGGGACTTATCAATCTTAATGTTTGCCAAATGTTTCCTTTTTGCAGCAGAGAGCGGCGGGAGCTGGGCGGAAGTGAAGTCGGAGCGCAGACCTGGTCGGGAAGGTAAGTGATTGTTATTTAAGTGGAGAATTGAACACGTGGCTGCAAGGATGGTGTAGGAGGGAGGGCTTCAGGTATTTGGACAATTGGACTGCATTCTGGGAAGGTGAAACCTGTACAAGCAGGACAGGCCGCACCTGAACCAGAAAGGCACCAATATCCTGGGAGGGAGGTTTGCTAGCACTCTTCGGGGTGATTTAAACTAATTTGGCAGGGTGATGGGATCCGGACTTGTAGTCCAGCAAGTAGGTTAACTGTTTTTCAGAATGTCCAAGAATGTAGGGAGGCTGTGGAGAAGGTAGCACTGACAGGGAATACTTGCGGACACAGAGATGGGTTCAAGTGTGTATACTTTAACGCAAGGAGTATCAAAAATAAGGTGGGTGAACTTAAGGCGTGGATCGGTACCTGGGACTACGATGTTGTGGCCATCACAGAAACGTGGATAAAAGAGGGACAGGAATGGTTGTTGGAGGTTCCTGATTACAGATGTTTCAGTAAGATTAGGGAGGGTGGTAAAAAAGGAGGGGTGTGGTGTTGCTAATTAGAAATGGTATAATGGCTACAGAAAGGCAGTTCGAGGGGGATCTGCCTTTGGAGGTAGTATGGGCTAAAGTCAGAAATAGGAAAGGAGCAGTCACTTTGTTGGGTGTTTACTATAGCCCCCCCAATAGCAGCAGAGATGTAGAGAAACAGATTGGGAAACAGATTTTGGAAAGGTGCAGAAGCCACAGGGTAGTAGGCATGGCGATTTCAACTTCCCAAATATTGTTTGGAAGCTCTTTAAATCAAGTAGATTGGACGGGGCGGTGTTTGTGCAGTGTGTCCAGGAAGCTTTTCTAACTCAGTATGTAGGTTGTCTGATGAGAGGGGAGGCCATATTGGATTTGGTACTCAGTAACAAACCAGGACAAGTGATGGGCTTGTTAGTGGGTGAGCATTTTGGTGATGGTGACCACAATTCTGTGACTTTCACCTTGGTTATGGAGAGAGATAGGTGTGTGCAACAGGGTAGGTTTTACAATTGGGGGAAGGGTAAATACGATGCTGCAAGACAGGATCTGAGGAGCATAAGTTGGGAGCATAGGCTGTCAGGGAAGGATGTCATTGAAATGTGGAACTTTTTCAAGGAACAGATACAACATGTCCTTGATATGTATGTACCTGTCAGGCAGGAAAGAGATGGTCGTGTGAGGGAACCTTGGTTAACGAAGGAGGTTGAATATCTAGTAAAGAGGAAGAAGGAGGCTTACATAAGGCTGAGGAAACAAGGTTCAGACAGAGCATTGGAGGGATACAGGATAGCCAGGAGGGAGCTGAAGAAAGGAATTAGGAGAGCTAAGAGAGGGCATGAAAAATCTTTGGCGGGTCGAATCAAGTATAACCCCAAGACCTTTTATGCGTATGTGAGAAACATGAGAATGACAATCAAGGACAGTAGTGGGAGACTGTGTGTTGAGTTGGAAGAGGTAGGAGAGGTCTTGAATGAGTACCTTTCTTCAGTATTTACAAATGAGAGGGACCGTATTGTTGAAGAGGAGAGTATGAAATGGACTGGTAAGCTAGAAGAGATACTTGTTAGGAAGGAAGATGTGTCGGACATTTTGAACAACTTGACGATAGACAAGTCCCCCGGGCCTGAAGGGCTATATCCTAGGATTATGTGGGAAGCAAGAGAGGAAATTGTGGAGCCATTGGCAATGATCTTTTTGTCTTCACTGTCAATGGTGGTGGTACCAGGGGACTGGAGAGTGGCAAATGTGGTGCCCCTGTTCAAAAAAGGGAATAGGGATAACCCTGGGAATTACAGGCCAGTTAGTCTTACTTTAGTGGTAGGCAAAGTAATGGAAAGCGTACTGAGGGCTAGGATTTATGAGTATCTGGAAAGACACTGCTTGATTAGGGACAGCCAGCACGGATTTGTGAGGGGTAGGTCTTGCCTTACAAGTCTTATTGAATTCTTTGAGAAGGTGACCAAGCATGTGGATGAGGGTAGAGCATTGGATGTGGTGTACATGGATTTTAGTAAAGCATTTGATAAGGTTTCCCATGGTAGGCTTATGCGGAAAGTCAGGAGGCATGGGATAGTGGGAAGTTTGGCCAGTTGGATAGAGAACTGGCTAACCGGTCGAAGTCAGAGAGTGGTGGTAGATGGTAAATGTTCAGCCTGGAGCCCAGTTACAAGTGGAGTTCTGCAAGGATCAGTTCTGGGTCCTCTGCTGTTTGTGATTTTTATTAATGACTTGGAAGAGGAAGTCGAAGGGTGGGTCAGTAAATTTGCAGACGATACGAAGATTGGTGGAGGATAGTGGATAGTGAGGAGGGCTGTTGTCGGCTGCAAAGGGACTTAGATATGATGCAGAGCTGGGCTGAGGAGTGGCAGATGGAGTTCAACCCTGTCAAGTGTGAGGTTGTCCATTCTGAAAGGACAAATAAGAATGTGGAATACGGGGTTAACGGTAGGGTTCTTAGTAAGGTGGAGGAGCAGAGGGATCTTGGGGTCGATGTTCATAGATCTTTGAAAGTTGCCACTCAGGTGGATAGAGCTTGTAAGAAGGCCTATGGTGTATTAGCATTCATTAGCAGAGGGATTGAATTCAAGAGTTGTGAAGTGATGTTGCAGCTTAACAGGACCTTGGTAAGGCCACATTTGGAGTACTGTGTGCAGTTCTGGTCACCTCATTTTAGGAAAGACGTGGAAGCTTTGGAGAGTGTGCAGAGGAGATTTATCAGGATGTTGTCTGGAATGGAGAATAGGTTGTACGAGGATAGGTTGAGATCGCTAGGCCTTTTCTCAATGGAATGGCGAAGGATGAGGGGTGACTTGATAGAGGTTTATAAGATGATCAGAGGAATTGATAGAGTAGACAGTCAGAAACATTTTCCCCAAGTACAACAGAGTGTTACAAGGGGACATAAATTTAAGGTGAAGGGTGGAAGGTATAGGGGGGATGTCAGGGGTAGGTTCTTTACCCAGAGAGTGGTGGAGGCATGGAATGCACTGCCTGTGGGAGTGGCAGAGTCAGAATCAATCTCGATCTGTTCAAGCCTGTTTCCCCGCTCCTCAAAGTTCTTATTCACATAGTACTGCACAGTACAGGCCCTCAGTTTTCCATGTTGTGCCAATCTTTTATCCTACTCTAAGATCAGGCAAACCTACATACCTTTCATTGTACTAACTTGCATGTGCCTATCCAAGAGTTGCTTAAATGTCCCTAATGTATCTGACTCTACTTCCATTGCTGGCAGGGCATTCCACACACCCACCACTCTCTATGTAAAGAACCTACCTCTGACAGCTCTCCAGTACCTTAAAATTATGCCCCCTCATGATAGATATTTCTGGCATGGGAAAACGTCTCTGGCTATCCATTCTATCTATGCCTCTCAAAACCTTGTACACCTCTATCAAGTCACCTCTCATCCTTTTTCACTCCAATGAGAAAAGCCCTAGCTCCCTCAACCTTTCTCCATAAGACATATCCTCCAATCCAGACAGCATCCTGGTAAATCTCCTCTGCACCCTCTCTAAAACATCCACATCTTTCCTATAATGAGGCAACTAGAACTGAACACACTATTCCAAGTATGGTTCAACGGGGACTCTATAGAGCTGGAGCATAATTTTGCAGCTCTTAAACTCAATCACCCTGCTAATGAAAGCCAACAAACCATACGCCTTCTTAACAACCCTATCAATCTGGGTGGCAACCTTGAGGGATCTATAGACATGGTCCCCAAGATCCTTCTGTTTCTCCACACTGCCAAGAATCCTGCCTTTAATCTTGTATTCTGCATTCCAGTTCAACCTTCCAAAGTGAATGTTTTCACACTTTTCCAGGTTGAACTCCATCTGCCACTTATCAGTCCAGTTCTGCATTCAGTCAATATCTCGTTGCAACCTACAACAGTCCTCCACACTGTCCACAATCCACCAACCTTTGTATCATCGGCAAACCTACTAACCCATCCTTCTGCTTCCTCATCCAAGAGTGAGATGAGGATGAATTTCTTCTCTCAGGGGTTTATCGGTCTTTGGAATTCCATGCCACAGAGAGCTGTAGGGGTCAATCCTCGTGTGTACTTAAGGCTGAGATGGATAGATTCTTGATCAGAAGAAGAATTGAGGATTACAGGGCAAGGGCAGGAACGTGGACATGAGAAATGTGGAATCAGCCATGATCCTATTGAACGGTGGAACAGGTGTAAGATGTTGAATGGCCGAATCCAGGTCCAATTTCTTATTGGCCTTATGTTGCAGCTGTCTCCTTCCAGTGTTCTGATGGCCTGTAGGGGCGCTGTGTGCTTTAAGGGATTTTCCTCACCATCTGCCATTCTCCCTGCTTACCTGCTACTTCCTTCTCCATTGATTCATGTTTCCTTCAGAGGAGGCTGAACTGGTTAGTCCCTCCTTTCAACATCCCCCTTCCCCTTTTCCATAAGCCTTTCCCTCCTTCTGACTGTGCTCGTTATAGAATGGCAACTCGATATTCCTTCAATAACTCAATGTGAACTCTTTCCACCTTCTCCTCCACTTCAGGGGAAGTTTTCTCATAACAGGGGCACTGACATGTTCACCCCACTACCCCTGCTCCCCCACATCTCCCCCCCAAGCTCCCAACCCCCATGATTATGTGAGCCTAGTTATCATTGGCCTGCATTGTTACTGATCTTTTTCTTTTAATTCAAATTCCAATCAGCAACTAACTCATGGAAAATATGCTATTTCAGATTTTTTTACCGACTATGTTATATTCTGACCAAGGAGGTATTGAGTGTTCCATAAACAATCATAGAATGATTTCACACTTGCATGTACAATTAGGTGACACCTAAAGTTGTAGATGGTGTAAACCGTCAACATTTGACTTGTTTCTGGTTAATTAACTGCACTGTGGTGAGATTATAGAACAAGAACTTAGTTTGTAATCTTCATTTGAGGGTAAAGAAGATAAAATGGAATAAAGCTAACAGCAAACTAACATAAATATTATTAGACAAGAACTATTCAATGGAATAACTGATTATGGAAATAAAATTGCCAGCGAGGTAAATCAGCAGAGTTATAAGACCAAAAAGGTGCGGAGATTCAAGGTGGCTGCAGTCTGAACAGTCTGCTGTGTTGGACTCTGTGCCACATCCCAGGCAAGGTGGGCTTTTACCTCAACCCCGCCATTAGTCACCCCTGAGGAAGGTTTGCAGCATAAAGTAGGTAGAACACCGAGAGCTCCTTTAAATTAGGATTTGGAAGATCTGGAGCTGATAGGAAGACATCTAAGGGAAAGGGACCTAGGGGAGTAGAGCAGGCAGGGCACTCCCTTACTATGTCGGGTATACCCACAGCCGTTACCTCGACTCTCGTGGTGGCACCCTTGAGTTCAGTGGAGCAACAGCCTTTACTAATGGAGTTTGTAAAACTCAGTGAAAAAATCGAGGGAGCATTGGACCCATTTACTGCCATGCTGACAAAGCATGAGCAGGAGATCTGGGTCTTAGATCAGTGCGTGGAGGCGGTGGAGTAGAGGATCATGGCCTTGGAGGCTGCGACAGAGAGCTCCGAGGGGTGGGTCTGAACCTTGGAAGGCCAGTTCCATGCCCTGCAGGAACAAGTAGATGACCTCGAAAATTGAGGTTGGTGAAAACATCTGCAGACCTTGGGCTTACCTGAGCATAAAGAAGGCGAAAACCTCGCTGATTTCCTCGAGAGGTGGCTTCCAGAGTTGCTGGGTCTGGAGATCGAGTCGGGCCGGGTGAGTGTGGAGCAGGCCTTCCGTAGGCCGGCCCAGCGTACCTGCCTGGCCCTAGAGCGACTTCAGCAGAATAAAGTGTTAATAATAGAAACAGCCAGAAGACTGGGAAGAGATCCACAGGCTTTGGCTTATAAAGGTTCGAAAATAATGTTTTTTCATGACTTTTCTGGGGCCATAGTTAAGAAAAGGAAAACCTTTCATGATGTAAAGAAAAAAATGAAGAGATTTAAACATTCAGTACTCCCTGAGATACCCGGCAGTGCTACATTTCAATAATGAGGGAACTGTACAACTTCAACTCAGTGGAAAAACGTAAAGAATTTTTGAAGTTGCTAAAATAATAGACTTTGGCCAAGGAGGAAGGAAGAAAAGAGGTGTATGGATGATGGTATAATATAACTCCTTTTTGTATTTTCTATCTCTTTGTTCTTCTCCCTTTTGGCAGCTCAGGCTTCATAGGCTTATATTGCTTTGGTGTACAATCCGGTATTTTTTTTAATAAAACTGTTTGGAGCTTATTAGTTATTCTATTGTTTTGTTTTGCTGGATGAGGGGTGGTTATTCCTTTGGTGTAAAGATTTGTGGGGTTGAGATGTGGAGGGGGAGAGTTGGCATCCATTGTTAACTTGTAGGAGTATGAATAACATTGTCTTTTACCCCTTGCTTGGGTTTGGGGCGTGGCCTTAACTGGAAGGTGCTCGGATGGTTGTGAGGTTAGGAGTGCATGCCCCCTATGGGCAAGGGAGGGATGGGTGGGGAGTCTCTGGGAATTTGTGCTTTTTGTGTTTATTTGTTTAAGTTAGGAGTAGAGGTTAGTTTTTTAGTTTTGGTAGTGTTGGTAGGAATAGTCTTTAGATTTGATAAAGTCTGTTTTTTTCTTCACTCGTTCACATTGAATGGGTTTCTTCCTCTTGGGGGACTGCGGGCTGTAGTATGGGGTCATAGCTAGTGATCTGTTCAGGTGATGCACCTAGAATTTAAAGGGGAGCCATTCCCCCATTAAAAGGAAAAAGGTGCTCTCAAATCTTAGGAAGGAAAGGGTTGACATCGCTCTTTGCAAAAGACACATTAGATTGATGGGGAACATCTGAGGTTAAAGCAGGGGGGATACAATAGGGTATTCTTTTCCTCCTTTCATTCCAAAAGCAGAGGAGTTACCATACTGGTACGAACGAACCTCCCATTTCAGGTGATAGCTCAAATCAAGGATGTGTATGGACGGTTCGTCATTCTCAAAGGAGAAGACTATAACATCCTAAATGTTTACTATCCTCCGGTATACCCTCTCAAATTTTTAGTTGATGCAGTCTTTAAATGAATGGCTCTTGGGGGGTGTGCCATACAATTATAGGAGGGACTTTAATTGTTTCATGGTCCATGGGGAAGACAAGATGCCAAGAGTAGGATATGCCAACTGCCAAGAGGATGCCAACTGTTGGGTACACCTTAGCAGCCTAGACAGTTAGTGAACTTGTATGAGGATTAGTGTGTGGACCTGTGTGGAGTGAGTGTCTCCAGCCAAATGGGAGGAACTTTATCTTTTACTCCAATCTGCACAAGTGCCACACAAAAATTGATATGTTCTTTGTTCTGTCAGTTTGTTTAGACTTGGTGTTAGCCTGCAGAATTGAGAGAATAACTATTTTGGACCATGCGGCAGTATATTTGGATGTTAAGACCAAAGGAAGTGGAGTAGGCACACGGCAATGGCACGTGGATCCTTTTCTGTTGAAGGCTGATAACTTTGTACAATATATCACAAGGGAGTTCAGGTCTTTTTGGGATGACAATCAGGGTATGGCCAGCAATCTATCAGTGCTCTGGAAGACCACCAAAGCATTCTTTAGGGGTATGATTATTTCATACTCAGCAACAAGAAGGGGGCGGAGAGGAGAGCAGCGGCGGATGCTTAAGGCCCGACTGAAGGCAGCCAAATCGGCATATTATACCAGACCATCCATGGTCAAATTGCAACGGGCCACAGCTCTCCGGGCTGGTCTGGTCTCAGCGCTCACACAAGTGGCGAAGAGCGGGGTCTCCTTTGCAAAGCAAAGGCTGTTTGAATAAGGGGATAAGCCGGGTACATACCTGGCTTACCTGGCTAGGGAGAAAAATGTTCCAGAGTCCATTGTGTCTATCAGGGAGAGAACTGGCAGTGTCACTTGTGAACTGAGGAAGATCAATGCCAGATTCTGGGAGTTCTATGCAGAGTTATACTGGTCAGAGGGCTGTGGGGATGGAAATGTGAGAATGAAATCCTTCTTTGAAGATTTGATCTCCCCAGTATAAACACAGATCAGGCCTCCATTTTAAATGTACCTCTGACAGTACAGGAGGTGCAAGAGGCGATAAGGCACCCAATCCAGATGGATTCCTGAGTGAATTTTACAAGGAATTCATACACATGTTAACTGAACCACTGTGGGAGATGTGTAGTCATTCATATAGCCAGAACTGTCTTTCACCCTCTCTTAGGGAGGGCCTCGTCTCATGTTGAATGTGGATTTTAAAATTCTATCAAAAGTATTGACTCTGAGGTTGGAGAAGGTGCTGCTCGTTATTATAAAAGAGGACCAGATAGGTTTTATCAAGGGCCCCAGCTCCTCCAACAATATCAGGCGGGTGTTGAATAGGGTGCAAATATGTAAGCAGAGACTGATTCCGAGTTTGGTGGTCTCCCTGGATGCAGAAAAGGCTTTTGATCGGGTGGAATGGTTGTAACTGTTTGATGTTCTAAATCATTTCGGCCTGGGAGGGGCCTTCGCCAGGTGGGTGGCAGTGTTATGTAGACACCCCAAGGCGGCAGTTATTACGAATGAGGTTAAATCGACCAATTTTGGTGCAGGGAGGGATATCCCCTGTCGCCGCTGCTGTTAACTTGGTACTTGAATCATTAGCAGAGGCTAACTGAAAAGACCCTGAAATAATTGCAACAATTGGTGGGAGTTGGGGAACACAAAATCATTCTCTATGCGGACGATGTCCTTTTGTTTTTGGCTAACCCTGAAAAGTCCATACCCCGGCTAATACAAAAGAATTAAATTATTTAGTAGCTTTTCGTGATACAAGATAAATTTCACAAAATCAGAAGTCATGCCCATTGGGGGAGGAGGGGTGGGGGGGGGGTGCTGCTGGTGGGGCCGGAGGTGATAGTGGTGGTGGTGGTGGTTGGTGGAGGACAGAATGGAGTTTCTTTTTAGATGGTCACAGAAAGGTTTTCTCTATCTGGGAACTTGTATTACCCCTCGCTTCTGGCAGCTGTACGGAGCGAACTTTGTACAGCTGTTTGAGAGGATAAAGCAGGACTTGCAGTGATGGGAGGGCCTGCCCATATCATGGATTGGCCATGTAACCTTGATTAGTGGGTGGCATGGTGGAACAGTGGTTAGCACTGCTGCCTCACAGCGCCAGAGACCCGGGTTCAATTCCCACCTCAGGCGACTGACTGTGTGGAGTTTGCATGTTCTCCCCGTGTCTGCGTGGGTTTCCTCCGGGTGCTCCGGTTTCCTCCCACAGTCCAAAGATGTGCAGGTCAGGTGAATTGGCCAAGCTAAATTGCCCATAGTGTTAGGTTAGGGGTATGGGTGGGTGCGGGTCGGTGTGGACTTGTTGGGCCGAAGGGCCTGTTTCCACACTGTAAGTAATCTAATCTAATCTAAAAATGAATGTTCTCCCTCAGCTGCTTTATCCTATGAGGATGCTCCCAATGTTATTACTCAAACAGGTGCTCCAGAGGTTTGCGGGATGGCTTGGATAATTTATTTGGTGCTGTAAGTGCCCCTAATTAAATTTACCAAGTTGTAACTTCCACAGGATATGAAGGGGGTGGGTGGACCTCCTAGATTTGAGGAGATATCAAATAGGCACACTGTTGTCATATGTAGGCGAGTGGGTGCGTAATGACTCGAAGTCGATATGTCTTGATATTGAGGCCTCACAGGCGAAATGTCCCCTTACTGCTCATGGATAAGATCACGTCAGTAGTTGAGCGCTGTGAAAATCCCAGTATCATAAGTACGGTAAAAGCATGGAGGATAATGTGGCAGGGTGAAGGCAATTTGCTTAAGACTTCACCATTCATCCTGTTAGTGAGAGCCCCAGGATTTAGACTAGGGTCGATGGATGCTAGCTTTAGAGCATGGGAGGGTAAAGGAATCTCCTGTCTGGGAGACCTATTTGAGAGACAGGTCTTGATGTCTTTTAGCCAATTAGGTCAGAAATATGGAATCCTTAATAAGGATGTTTTCTGATATTTCCAAGTTAGGGATTACATACAGAAGAAGAAGACCATGCTCTTAACACAGCCCTACAAGTCAGACATAGAACGTAGAGTACTCCAATGCAGGAGGCGCTCTCTCAGTTAGTACCATATATACTCTGCCGAGAGGGAATGCTCCAGGGGATATGGAAAGACTCCATGAGACTTGGAATCAGGAGTTAGGGGAAGAAATCTCAACGGAAATGTGGGAGGATACATGGAGGGATGTAAAGAAGATTTCAATATACAATAAAGCACAAGTGATGCATTTGAAGTCTTCCACAGGGCCCACATGGCAGCAGAGAGGTTAGCAAAGTTTAAGAAAGGATCTTCCCTGAACTGTCCCAAATGTAAAAACAGTATTGGCACCCCTTCATTGCTTTTGGTCCTGTTACAAGATCTGTGGACACTGGGGACCACAGTGAATGAGCTGGAGAGGATCCTGAGAATGGAAGTTAAGGAGGATCCGGTGTCCCTCCTTTTGAGGCTATTGAATTTTGGGTGAGCATGGGAAGAGATTATGCAACATTCTTATGCACTGTGTGAAGAAAAACATCCTAATGAATTGGATTTCAAAATAGCTTCCAAATCTTGTACGGTGGCAGAGACGTGTGATGGAGCACGTCCCTCAGGATTACCTGACGGGTACGGAGCACCACGGAACAGAGCAATTTTATGAGACATGGCAGTCCTTTCTAAATTATGATTTGGAGATGCTGGTGTTGGACTCGGGTGTACAAAGTTAAAAATCACACAACACCAGGTTATAGTCCAACAGGTTTAATTGAAAGCACACTAGCTTTCGGAGCGACGTTCCTTCAACAGGTGGTAGACCATAGGAAATAGGAAAAGGGAACAGGAGCAGGCCATTCAGCCCCTCTGCCATGCAATAGGATCATGGCTGATCTGATATTCCTCATGTCCACTTTCCTGCCCTTTCCACATAACCCTTGATTCCCTGACAGATCAAAAATCTATCTCGCTCAGCCGTAAATATACACATAATTTATCATCTTAGGTTGCATCAGTCTTCAGTCCCATTCTGTTTGTAAACTGTGTGAAATTTCAGAGATCTAAGGGAAGTATTCTACAGGGGCAGTTCAACTGGAACTGATGGAAACTATAACATTCAATAGATTTTCATCCAAAATAAAAGTCTTACTTGTTGATACCAAATTGTAACACCTAGAGGTATTATGTTCAATGTATCTAATCTGGGATGATTTATTGGATTAAGGACTAATGTAAAAGGATGCATTAGAATATCATAAACAATTCTTCTTCCAACAAATTTAATGCTGCATAATTACCTAAATTAAATTGGGGCAGCATGGTGGCTCAATGGTTAGCACTGCTACCTCACAGCACCAAGATCCTAGGTTCAATTTCAGCCTTGGGCAATCTGTCTGTGTGGAGTTTGCACATTGTGTCTGTGTGGGTTTCCTCCCATAGTCCAAAGATGTGCAGGTCAGGTGAATTAGCCATGCTAAATTGTCCATAGGTTAGGTGCGTTAGTCAGAGGGAAATGGGTGGGATACTCTTTGATGGGCCTGTAGGGAATCTATTCAAATTGAACAACTTAAATTGTTACATTTAATTGCATGTGAATAGTTGAGCTTGATGAAATTAATAATTAACTTTAAATGCATCAAAAGATGACATTGAGGAACAGTATTTAGGCCAGATCATTGTGTTCGAAAAGTTCTGAATTATGTTGATTCTTATTTTTAACAAAACACATGAGATCTAATTGTTCTTCATAAAAACGTAGATACAATTTTTAAAAAGCTAACCAGAAATAAACACATAAATAAATAACAGCAAAATACTGTGGATTCTGCAAATACAAACAAAATCAGAATTTACTGGAGAAGCTCAGAAGGTCTGACAGTATCTGTAGAGCCTGATATGACTCTTCATCAGAACTGAGGAAAGTCAGACTAGACTCAAAAGTTAACTTTGTTTGCTAATAATTGCACAATGTTCAGCACCACAAATACTGAATCAATCCATACTCAAATGCAGCAAGACCTGGACAATATCCAGGCTGAAAAGTGGCAAGTAACGTTCATACCACACCAATGCCAGGCAATGACCATTTCAGCAAGATAATGACATTCAATGGTGTCACTATCACTCCCCATTATTAATATCCTGGGTTAGGATTAGATTGATGAGAAACTCAACTTGATTCAGCACATAAATATAGCGGCTACAAGAGTAGGTCAGAGGCTGTGAATACTGCAACAGCTGTCTCCTGACTTCCCAAAGCCTGTTCATCATCTACAAGGCACAAGTCAGGATTGTGATAGAATACCCCTCACTTGCCTGGATGAGTGCAGATCCAACAACACTCAAGAAGGATTAATATATTTGACATGTAAAAGACGTTACAAGTAATGAAGTAGACAGTACAGTAATCCAAGTGTTTAGTGTGTGTACAATTTGCAAACCCACAGGAGACAAACTGGCAAGTAGAGTTGCAACATGGTTTACAGATCACACATGGAGTTGTTAAATGTGAACCTTCTTAAAGGAAAGGAACAAATACAATTGATTCATCCTGAAGCTGCAGTCTCTGAGCATGTGCAAATGGAGCTGAACATTGTGCAATAATTGGCAAACATCATTATTTCTGACCTTATGATGGAGGGAAGATAACTTGTTGAAACAGCTGAAGATGGTTTGGCCTAAGACACCCCCCTGAGGTATTCATGGAACTGAAGTGACTGGCCTTCAACAACCACAGTCACTTTTCTATGTGTCAGGTCTGACTTCAACCAGTGGAGAGTTTTCACTTGATTTCCATTGATTCCAATTTTGCTGGGGATCTTTGCTGCATGGTCAAACGTGTCAAGGTCTGATACTCACATCTCCCCTCTGGAATTCAGTTCTTTTGTCCATGTTTGAACCAAGGCTGTAATGAGGTCAGGAGCTGAGTGGCCCTGGTGGAACCCAAACTGGGTGGCGCTGAGTAGGTTATTACTGAGCAGATGCTGCTTGACAATTGGTTGAGTTGGAGTTGTCCTCCTTTTTGTTGACAGGACATACCTGGGCAATTTTCCACATTGTTGGGTACATGCCAGTGTTGTAACTATATCGCTACATCTTAGCTATGAGTACAACAGTATAAATCGCAAGTCCTTGGGACTATTTCTAGAATGATGTCAGGCTCATAACTTTTGCACTATCCAGTGTCACCAACCATTTCTTGATATCACGTAGAGTGAATTGAATTGGCTGAAGACTGGTATCTATGATGCTGCAGACCATTGGAGAAGGCTGAAATGGATCATCCACTTGGCATTTCTGGCTGAAGATTGCTGCGAAAGCTTCAGCCTTATCTTTTGCACTGATGTGCTGGGCTCTTCCATGATTGAGGATGGGGATACTTGTGGAGCCTCCTCCTTCAGTCAGTTATTTAATTGTTCACCTCCATTCATGATTGGATGTGGCAGGACTGCAACCAACTTCCAAGTCAGGCTTCATAAAGAAATATCAGATTGTTTGTTTTTTTTTGTCAAACAAGCTGCTACTTACAGTTCAAAGCTCTCAGCTCACAGCTCACAGCTCACAGCTCTAAACCAAAAATGATTTTAAAATTTTCAAAATCATTGACGGTTCTAACAATTTAACTTTTGATGGCAACTGCACAGCTAGCCAGAATTGTGTGCAAATATTGTGAGGGTATCCTAGTACATTTCAATCTCCAACCAGTATTAAGCTCCAAAAATTGATGAGAATGATGGTTCATCAGAGGAGTGCAGTTAGAGAGAGCCAAGTCATTGGCACCAGCTAACGGTAATGAGAGAATACCTTTGAGGCATTACAATTCATTTCTTGTATTGTAATCCATAAAACCAATAAGATGTAGGAGCAGTAGTAGGCCATTCATCCCATCAAGACTGCTATGCCATTCAGTGAGATCATGGCTGATCTGATAATCCTCAACTCCACTTTCCTGCCATTTCCCTATAACACTTCATTCCATTGAAGGTTGTTCTGATATAACGTGCATTTTGTTAACATGAACTGGCTATAACACAATTGACAATTGTAGACACTGTTTAGATAACTGTTTCTACTGAATGGGTTTAGCGATTTTCCATAGCGCGAGGTCGCAGAGGAATGCAACTGTTGCATAATAGCAGAACAACCTGTACTGATTAAAAATCTGTTTGTCTCAGCCTTGAATATACTCAACGACACAGCCTCAACAGCTTTCGCTGACAAAGAATTCCACAAAATCATTACCCTCCGAGAGAAGAAATTCCTTCTCGTCTCTGTTTTCAATGGATGACCCGTTATTATGAGATGATGCACTCTGGTCCCAGACCGTCCCACAAGGGGAAACTACCTGCCCACATCTACCCTGTCAAATCCTCTAAGAATTGTGTACATTTCAATGAAGTCACCTCTCATTCTTTTGAACCCTAATGAGGACAGACCCAACCTACTCAACCTGTCTCATAAGAAAATCCCTCCATACTCCAGGATTAACTGAGTAAACCTTCTCTTAATTGCCTCCACTGGGACTAACTGGGATTAACTGAGTTAACCTTCTCTGGACTGCCTCCACTGCCACAATACCTTTCCTTAAATAAAAGAATGAAAGCAATTCACAGTACTTCATGTGATCTAACTATTGCTTTGTATACCAAAAGAGAAAATGCTGGAAAATCTCAGCAGATCTGGCAGCATCTGTAAGGAGAGAAAAGAGCTGACATTTTGAGTCTAACTGACCCTTTGTCAAAGCTAAAAAAAGGGAGAAATAAGGAGGTATTTATATCAGGCTGAGAGAAAGTGAGTCATGGCTCCAGAAGCAAAGGTAGCAATAAAGTGGTGATCATGACAGTGCATAGAGAGATTATAGGGAGATTAGGAGCTGTGAATGACCAAGGCTGAAGCCAGTGCTGTGTGACAAAATATGTGGGGGATGGAGGGGACATGGGTGAAGCAGAGGCAAAATGGAAAACGGGGAGAAGGGTAGCAAAGGGGGAAGAGGAGAGGAAAAAGGTGATGAGAGAGTGGGGAGCAAGAGAAAGAGAGACAATCAAGAAATAAGAGGTACAGTGAAAAAAATATTTTAAAAAATAAATAAAATAGATGAAATAAAATTACAGAGCAGAATGAAAACAGAGGGGTCGAGATGGGATAATCATCTAAAGTTGTTGAATTCAATGTTGAGACCGGCAGGCTGTAACGTGCCTAGTCGGAAGATGAGATGCTGTTCCTCCAGTTTGCGTTGAGCTTCACTGGAACATTGCAGCAGGCCAAGGACAGACATGTGGGTATGGGAACAGGATTGGGTGTTGAAGTGGCAAGCTACGGGAAGGTCTAGGACCTGATTGTGCACAGATCTGTACAGACCTTCCCATGTACTCTTTTCTCTCCTTAAAGATGCTGCCAGACCCGCTGAGATTTTCCAGCATTTTCTCTTTTGGTTTCAGATTCCAGCATCCACAGTAATTTGCTTCTATCTATTGCTTTGTATAGTTTTAAGAAGACATCCCTATTTTAAATACTCCATTCCCCTTGAAGTGAAGGTGAATAGTTGATATGCACTGGATGTAGGTTTGCTCACTGAGCTGGAAGGTTCATTTCCAGACATTTCGTCACCCCATCTTCAGTGGGCCTCCGGGTGAAACACCGTTGATAATTCCTGCTTTCTATTTATATGTTTGTGTTTCTTTGGGTCAGTGATGTCATTTCCTGTGGTGATATAATTTCCTGTGGTGATGTCATTTCCTGTTCTCTTTCTCAGGGGGTGGTAGAAGGGGTCTAACTCGATGTGTTTGTAGATAGAGTTCTGGATTGTGGCCCCAGCACTGATCCCTGGGGCATACCACAAGCTTTTTTTCCTGGATGTACCCTCTAGATCATAGAACATAGAACATAGAATATTATAGAGCATGACAGGCCCTTCGGCCCTCGATGTTGCGCTGACCTGTGGAATGAATCTGAAGCCCATCTATTCTACACTATACCATTTTCATCCATATGTTTATCCAAAGACAATTTAAATGCTCTTAAAGTTGGCTAGTCTACTACTGTTGCAAGCAGTGCATTCTACGCCCTTACTACTCTCTGAGTAAAGAACCTACATCTCACATCTGACCTATATCTATCACCCCTCAATTTAAAGCAATGTCCCCTTGTGCTAGCCATCACCATCTGAGGAAAAAGGCTCTCACTGTCCACCCTATCTAATCCTCTGATCATCTTGTATGTCTCTATTAAGTCACCTCTTAACCTTCTTCTCTCCAATGAAAACAACCTCAAATCCCTCAGCCTTTCCTCATAAGACCTTCCCTCCATACCAGGCAATATCCTGATAAATCTCCTCTGCACCCTTTCCGATGCTTCCACATCCTTTCTATAATGCGGCAACAGAACTGTACGCAACACTCCAAGTGCAGCCAGACCAGAGTTTTGTACAGCTGCAGCATGACCTCATGGCTTCGAAACTCAACCTCTCTACCAATGAAAGCTAACCCACCATATGCCTTCTGAACAACCCTATCAACCTGCGCATCCACACTACCAAGAATCTTATCATTAGCCCAGTACTCTATATTCCTGTTGCTCCTTCCAAAGTGAAACACTTCACACTTCTCCACATTGAACTCAATTTGCCACCTCTCAGCCCAGCTCAGCAGCTTATCTATGTCCCTCTGTAACCCGAAACATCCTTTCACAATATCCAAAACTTCAAGGACTTTAGTGTCATCTGCAAATTTACTAACCCATCGTTCTACATCCTCATCCAGGTCATTCATAAAAATGACAAACATCAGTGGTCCCAAACAGATCCTTGTGGCATCCCACTAATAACTGAATTCTAGGATGAACATTTCCCATCAACCACCACCGTCTGTCTTCTTACAGCTAGCCAATTTCTGATCCAAACCGCTAAATCACTCTCAACCCCATGCCTCTGTATTTTCTGAAATAGCCTACCCTGGAGAACTTTATCAACCGCTTTATTCTCATCTACCTGTTTGGTCTCCTTCTCAAAGAACTCAATAAGGTTTGTGAGGCATGACCTACCCTTCACAAAACCATGTTGACTAACCCTAATCAAATTATTCCTTTCTAGATGATTATAAACCCTCTCTCTTATAAACTTTTCCAACCCTTTACCCATAACTGAAGTAATGCTCACTTGTCTATAATTTCCAGGGTTGTCTCTACTCCCCTTCTTCAACAAGGGAACAATATTTGCTATCGTCCAGTCTCTGGCACTATTCCTGAAGACAATGACAACATAAAGATCAAGCTCTGCTTCCCAGAGAATCCTAGGATAAATCCCATCTGGCCCAGGAGACTTATCTAATTTCATACTTTCCAAAATTGCTCACACCTCCTTATGAACCTTAATCCTGTCTAGTCTAATAGCCTGTATCTCAGAATTCTCCTTGACAACATTGTCCCTAAGCTCAACTCTGTCTTCAATTATAAAACAATGCTGCCAGATCTGCTGTGTCTCTCCAGCAATTTCTGATTTTGTCTCTGCCTTCTTTTAGCTTGTCAATTTCTATGCTAATATACTGTCTCCTACACCACAGGTTCTTATCTTTCTTATTAAGTAGCTTAATGTGTGGCACCTTATCAAACCTCTTTTGGCAAACAAACACATTGCATTTACTGCTTCCCTTTTGTTGATCTGTTGATATCCCATCAAAGAGGGGTCTACATGGAGTTACTTCCTGTTATGTACGATATAGTGACTCTTTAAGTTGGATGATCTAAATTTCTGAGCACCCACTGCACACAACATATGATGCTTATCTGTGTAATGATCTAATTGGTTTTAAGTCATGCTGTTGAAATGTGTTCTATATCCTGTATTAAAACAAAGGGCAGCCACTTGGAGTGCAAAGCATGCGCCCAAACCAAGCTGGCTAATTAGGTTAAGGTTAGGGTTAGGGATTCCCAAATTTGGATTCTCAGGAGGCCATGTACCACCCGGAAACTTGGGATTAAGTGCCCCAGTTTCCAGGCCGGGCAGGGGTAAGCATCATATTATTTTAATTCAAGTTGCACAAGCACATTAAGCTAAACATAAACATAAAAGGAAATAGGTTGAGTAAAGTATAAAGGGCTGACTGACAGCAATAGATCTACAGATGATTCAATTCATTTGCTATTAATTATTAATACACCACCTTTAACCATAAAGCTGCACCTACTTTGAAAATGTCAAAACTTCTTTGAGGACAACATGGTGCAATTCTATCACTGTAATTTATTTACGTCAGTTACAAGTGAAATCCATGCAATTTTGTCAATCACTTTGGATCTATCCTTAATTCATACACCCAGACAAGATGTAAATAGGAGCAATGTAAAGTACTTTCAATCAGTAATTGGACACTGTATAGTTTATGATGACACAACTGCCACATTTTCCTACAATGTTTCGTTGATTAGAAAGCACTCCAGATGCGCCACCATTTGATTCTACATCAGCCGCCACTCACTCTCTTCCTGCTTCTCCTTTGCTAGCAGTTTACTGGATTTCCCTTTTTGTGTGTCTCTTTGACTAATTCATTCCTAAACATTCATAGTATCATTCACCAGGGATGGCACAGTGGTTAGCACTGCTACTTCACAGAGCCAGAGACCTGGGTTCAATTCCACCATTGGGTGACTGTCTGTGTGGAGTTTGCATATTCTCCCCATGTCTGTGTAGGCTTCCTCCCATGGTCCAAGATGTATAGGTTAGATGGATTGGCCATGCTAAAATACCCATAGTGTCCAGGCATGTGTTAGATAAATGGATTAGTTATGGGAAATGTAGGATTATATGGTGGGGAGATGGGATGTTCTTTGGAGGGTTGGTACGGGCTGAATGGTCTCTTTATGCACTGTATGAATTCTATGAATCTGCTGCACTTTAAAATAATTGTTGTTATTGTGGCAAAATGCTTTGAAAATATATGCATGTCTATGAATAACACTGGTGCAGAATAGAATTCCTACAGTGTGAAAGCAGGCCATTCAGCCCATCAAGTCTGCACCGCCCCTCTGAGCAGCCTCTCATCCAGACCTATCCCTGTAACCTTGCGTTTCCCATGCCTAATCCACCTGGCCCACAGATCCTTGGACACAACGGGGCAATTTAGCATGGCCAATCCACCTAACCTGTACATCTTTGGACTGTGGGAGGAAACCAGAGTGCCCAGAGGAGACACATGGAGAATGTGCAAATTTCCGGGTGGAATCAAATCCGGGTCCCTGTGCTATGAGGCAGCAGTACTTACCATCGTGCCACCCAGTTTGATTTTCAATTTCCTGGGTGGATGGCTGTTGATCCAGGGGGGTACAGGTTGACCTGAAATGTAAACATCAGAGTTCAAGGACATCACCTGAACCGTGGCATGGAGAGAGAAATTGTTCCTGGTGATAAACCCACCAGAGGAACACTAGAGTAGCAGCATGATCAGAAGCTGATGATTGTGTCATGAATGCTTTTATTCTTTGCAAGAATTTCTTGGAGTAGAGTCATAAAGTCATAGAGAAGTACAGCATGGAAACAGACCCTTCAGTCCAACCCATCCATGCCGACCAGATATCTCAACCCAATCTTGTCCCATCTGCCAGCACCCGGCCCGTATCCCTCCAAACTCTTCCTATTCATATACACATCCAAATGCCTCTTAAACGTTGCAATTGTACCAGCCTCCACCACTTCCTCTGGCAGCTCATTTCATACACATACCACCCTCTGAGTGAAAAGATTGCCCCTTAGGTCTCTTTTATAACTTTCCCCTCTCTCCCTAAACCTATGCCTTCTAGTTCTGGACTCCCCATCCCCAGGGAAAAGACTGTGTCTATTTATCCTATCTATGCCCCTCATAGTTTTATAAACCTCTATAAGGTCACCCCTCAGCCTCCAGCGCTCCAGGGAAAACAGCCCCAGTCTGTTCAGCCTCTCCCTGTAGCTCAGGTCCTCCAACCCTGGCAACATCCTTGTAAATCCTTTCTGAACCCTTTCAAGTTTCACAACATCTTTTTGATAGGAAGGAGACCAGAATTGCACGCAATTTTCCACCAGTGGCCTAACCAATGTCCTGTACATCCGTAACATGACCTCCCAACTCCTGTACTCAATACTCTGACCAATAAAGGAAAGCATACCAAACACCTTCTTCACTATCCTATCTACCTGCAACTCCACTTTCAAGGATCTATGAACCTGCACTCCAAGGTCTCTTTGTTCAGCTACACTCCCTAACACTTTACCATTAAGTGTATAAGTCCTGCTAAGATTTGCTTTCCCAAAATGCAGCACCTTGCATTTATCTGAATTAAACTCCATCTGTCACTTCTCAGCCCATTGGTCCATCTGGTCCAGATCCTGTTGTAATCTGACGTAACCCTCTTCGCTGTCCACTACACCTCCAATTTTGGTGTCATCTGCAAACTTACTAATTGTACCTCTTATGCTCGCATCCAAATCATTTATGTAAATGACAAAAAGTAGAGGGCCCAACACTGATCCTTGTGGGACTCCACTGGTCACAGGCCTCCAGTCTGAAAAACAACCCTCCACCACCACCCTCTGTCTTCTACCTTTGAGCCAGTTCTGTATCCAAATGGCTAGTTCTCCCTGTATTCCATGAGATCTAACCTTGCTAATCAGTCTCCCATGGGGAACCTTGTCAAATGCCTTACTGAAGTCCATATAGATCACATCTACTGCTCTGCCCTCATCAATGTTCTTTGTTACTTCTTCAAAAAATTCAATCAAGTTTGTGAGACATGATTTCCCATGCACAAAGCCATGTTAACTATCCTGAATCAGTTCTTGCCTTTCCAAATACATGTACATCCTGTCCCTCAGGATTCCCTCCAACAACTTGCCCACCACCAAGGTCAGGCTCACTGGTCGATAGTTTCTTGGCTTGTCTTTACTGCCCTTCTTAAACAGTGGCACCACGTGGTGGGCAGCACAGTGGCACAGTGGTTAGCACTGCTGCCTCACAGCGCCAGAGATCCGGGTTCAATTCCCGCCTCAGGCGACTAACTGTGTGGAGTTTGCACGTTCTCCCCGTGTCTGCGTGGGTTTCCTCCGGGTGCTCTGGTTTCCTCCCACAGTCCAAAGATGTGCAGGTCAGGTGAATTGGCCATGCTAAATTGCCCGTAGTGTTAGGTAAGGGGTAGATGTAGGGGTATGGGTGGGTTGCGCTTCGGCGGGGTGGTGTGGACTTGTTGGGCCGAAGGGCCTGTTTCCACACTGTAAGTAATCTAATCTAAAAATATGTCTGCCAACCTCCAGTCTTCCAGCACCTCACCTGTGCTATCGATGATACAACTATCTCAGCAAGAGGTTCAGCAATCACTTCTCTAGCTTCCCACGGAGTTCTCGGGTACACCTGATCAGGTCCTGGGGATTTATCCACCTTTAACCATTTCAAGACATCCAGCACTTCCTCCTCTGTAATCTGGACATTTTGCAAGATGTCACCATCTATTTCCCTACAGTCTATATCTTCCATATCCTTTTCCACAGTAAATACTGATGCAAAATATTCATTTAGTATCTCCCCCATTTTCTGTGCTCCACACAAAGACTGCCTTGCTGATCTTTGAGGGACCCTATTCTCTCCCTAGTTACCCGTTTGTCCTTAATATATTTGTAAAAACCCTTTTGGTTCTCCTTAATTCTATTTGCCAAAGCTATCTCATGTCCCCGTTTTGCCCTCCTGATTTCCCTCTTAAATATACTCCTACTTTCTTTATAGTCTTCTAAGGATTCACTCGATCTATCCTGTCTATACCTGACATATGCTTCCTTCTTTTTGTTAACCAAACCCTCAATTTCTTTAGATTAGATTACTTACAGTGTGGAAACAGGCCCTTCGGCCCAACAAGTCCACACCGATCTGCTGAAGCGCAACCCACCCGGACCCATTCCCCCCCTTCACCTAACACTATGGGCAATTTAGCATGGCCAATTCACCCAACCTGCACATTTTTGGACTGTGGGAGGAAACCGGAGCACCTGGAGGAAACCCACGCAGACACGGGGAGAATGTGCAAACTTCACACAGTCATCCAGCATTCCCTATACCTACCAGCCTTCCCTTTCACCCTGACAGGAATATACTTTCTGTGGATTCTCGTTATCTCATTTCTGAAGGCTTTCCATTTTCCAGCCGTCCCTTTACCTGCAAACATCTACCTCCAATCAGCTTTCGAAAGTTCTTACTGGATTAGTGGTGCTGGAAGAGCATATCAGTTCAGGCAGCATCCAACGAGCAGCGAAATCGACGTTTCAGGCAAAAGCCCTTCATCAGCAATAAAGCTTTATTCCTGATGAAGGGCTTTTGCCCGAAACGTCAATTTCGCTGCTCGTTGGATGCTGCCTGAACTGCTGTGCTCTTCCAGCACCACTAATCCAGTATTTGGTTTTCAGCATCTGCAGTCAATGTTTTTACCTTTCGAAAGTTCTTGCCTAATACCGTTAAAATTGGCCTTTCTCCAATTTAGAACTTCAACTTTTAGATCTGGTCTATCCATTTCCATCACTAATTTAAAATGAAAAGAATTATGGTCACTGGCCCCAAAGTGCTCCCCCACTGACACCTCAGTCACCTGCCCTGCCTTATAGGTCTAGTTTTGCACCTTCTCCAGTAGGTACATCCACATACTGAATCAGAAAACTGTCTTGTACACACTTAAGAAATTCCTCTCCATCTAAACCTTTAACACTATGCCAGTCCCAGTCGATGTTTGGAAAGTTAAAATCCCCTACAATAACTACCCTATTATTCTTACAGATAGCTGAGATCTCCTTACAAGTTTGTTTCTCAATTTTCCTCTGACTATTGGGGAGTCTATAATGCAACCCCAATAAGGTGATCATCCTTTCTTATTTCTCAGTTCCACCCAAATAACTTCCCTGGATGTATTTCCAGAATATCCTCCCTCAGCACAGCTGGAATGCTATCCCTTATCAAAAATGCCACTCCCCCTCCCCTCTTGCCTCCCTTTCTATCCTTCCTGTAGCATTTGTATCCTGGAACATTAAACTGCCAGTCCTGCCCATCCCTGAGCCATGTTTCTTTAATTGCTATGATATCCCAGACCCATGTTCCTAACCATGCCCTGAGTTCATCTGCCTTTCCTGTTAGGCCCCTTACATTGAAATAAATGCATTTTAATTTATTAGTCCTACCTTATCCCTGCCTGCCCTGACTGTTTGACTCACTTCTGTTCTCAGCTGTACCCGTCTCAGATCGATCTCTTTCCTCACTATCTCCCTGGGTCCCACCCCCCCACCTTACTAGTTTAAATCCTCCCAAACAGTTCTAGCAAATATCCCTGCCAGTATATTAGTCCCCTTTCAATTTAGGTACAATTTGTCCTTCTCGTACAGGTCACTTCTACCCCAAAAGAGATTCCAATGATCCAAAAATGTGAATCCTTCTCCCATACACCAGCTCCTCAGCCATGCATTCATCTGCTCTATCCCCTCCTATTCCTGCCCTCACTAGCTCGTAGCACTGGGAGTAATCCAGATATTACGACCCTTGAGGACCTCGTTTTTAAATTTCTGCCTAACTCTCTGTAATCTCCCTTCAGAGTCTCAACCTTTTCCCTTCCTATATCATTGGTTCCAGTGTAGACAATGACCTCCTGCTGGCCCCTCTCCCCCGTGAGAACATTCTGCACACTCTCTGAGACATCCTTGATCCTGGCACTAGGGAAACAACACACCATTCTGCTTTTTCTCTGCTGGCCACAGAAACATCTGTCTGTTCCTCTGACTACAGAATCCCCTAACAGAATTGATCTCTTGGAAGCCGACGTACCCCTCGTTGAATTAGAGCCAGTCTCAATACCAGAAACTTGGCTGTTTGTGCTACGTTCCACTGAGAATCCATCACCCCCTACATTTTCCAAAACAGCACACCTGTTTGAAATGGGTATATCCACAAAAGACTCCTGCCCTAGGTGCCGACCTCTCTCACCTTTCCTGGAGTTAACCCATCTATGTGACTGTATCTGAGACTTTCCCCCCTTCCTATAACTGCCATCCATCGCATACTGTTGCTGTTGCAAATTCCTCATTGCTTCTATCTGTCTCTCCAACTGATCCACTCGATCTGATAAGATTCACATCCAACAGCATTTATGGCAGATATAATCCGCAGTAACCCTTAAACTCTCTTTAAACTCCCACATCTGACAAGAAGTACATATCACTGCAAAGGCCATTTTTGCTCCTTCACAGTCTACAGTAGAATTCATTGCTCTTTCTCTGACTTTTTATTTCTTTTGGAAGTCCAACTCCAGCTTTTGTATTTCAAGTTACTTTAATATTGGCACAATTATCATTGTGATGTAGGGCTTTTGCCCGAAACGTTGATTTTCCTGCTCCTCGGATGCTGCCTGACCTGCTGTGCTTTTCCAGCACCACTCTAATCTAGTCACATGACACCTGTTCAACAGGTTTACTTGAAATTGCAAGCTTTCGGAATGCTGCCCCTTGTCAGGTAAAGTGTAGAGAGTCACATAGGCACAAAATCTTTAGCGGAGAGATCAAAAGATCATATGAAAGATGTGAATGGAGTGTGAACAGATTGAATAAGTAGACTCTGCAGGTGAACATAAGTGTCAGGTAGTGTGAGTAAAGTGTCAACAGCTGAATAACAAGTGAAGGGATGACCTATAATCTGATTAATTGAGGCAGGGAGATAATTACAAAAATCAAAAATAAGGTGGTGCTGGAGACAAACCAAATGACTGGAATAACATAATAGGTATGCATGCTGAGGGTCTAACCAAAGTAAGTAATTCAAAACTGTACGAATTAATTAAGGTAGAAAGATCAAAGCAATTTCTCAAGATGATGGTATCCAAACAGGACAGTAAGGAAGATTTTACTGATACAGAACAGTGTGGTGAGGTCACATGTGGTACGACATGAACCCAAGGTCACGGTTGAGGCTGTCTTCATGGGTAGGGAACTTAGCTATCAGCTTCTCTCAGTGATTCTGTGTTGTTGTATATCTTGAAGGCCACCTGAAGATTGGAGTTGAATACCCTTGACCACCGAAGTGTTCCCCGACTGGGAGGGACGATCCCTGTCTGACGATTGTTGCACTGTGTCCATTCATCCATTGTCACAGTATGTGCTTGGTCTTACCAATATACCATGCCTTGGGGCATCCTTTCCTGCTGTGTATGAGGTAGACAATTTTGGCTGAGTCACAGGAGTACCTGCCATGTAGGTGGTGGGTGGTGTTCCCATGTGTGATGATAGTATCAATGTTCTTGATCTGATATGTCTTTCAGAGGTTCTCATGGCAGAGTTATACGGTGTTGTGGTCCATGTTGTCCTGAAGGCTGCGTAGTTTGCTGTGAATAACACCTCTGTTATGCCATTTGTTCCTGTTACTATTTCCTGCTTTGGCCTTCACTCATCAAACAGTTGCAATCCGACCCATGTTTAGGCAATTGAAGAGTTTGGCATTTCGGTATGGACATTTTCTGGCATGTTGCCATGATATGAACTCATTAAGCTGCTGGGCTCCTTGCTGAGGTATTTGGATCATTGATAATCATGGCTGAGTTGCTGGAAGACTGGAGGTTGACTAATGTGGTGCCACTATTTAAGAAAGGTGGTCAGGACAAGCTAGGGAACAATAGACCATGAGCCTGACATCGGTGCTGGGCAAGTTGTTGGAGGGAATCCTGAGGGACAGGATTTGCATGTATTTGGATAGGTCAGGACTGATTAGGGATAGTCAACATGGCTTTGTGCGTGGGAAATCATGTCTCACAAACTTGATTGGGTTTTTGAAGAAGAGCGGTAGACGCGATCTATATGGACTTCAGTTAAGGCGTTTGTCAATGTTCCCCTTGGGAGACTGGTTAGCAAGGTTGGATCACATAGAATAAAGGGAGAATTAGCCATTTGGATACAGAACTGGTTCGAAGGTAGCAGACAGAGGTGGTGGTGGAGGATTATTTTTCAGGCTAGAGACCTGTGACCAGTGGAGTGCCAGAGAAAGTGAGGACTGCAGATGCTGGAAATCAGAGTCAAGAATGTGTGCTGGAAAAGCATAGCAGGTCAGGCAGCATCCCAGGAGCAGGAGAATAGACGTTTTGAGCATAAGCCCTTCATCAGGAATGATGGTGTGCCACAAGGATTGGTGCTGGGTCCACTGCTTTTTGTCATTTAGATAAATGATTCGGATATGAACATAAGAGGTATCGTTAGTAAATTTGCAGATAAAACCAAAATTGGAAGTGTCGTGGACAGCGAAGAAGGTCACCTCAGAGTACAACGGGATCTTGATTGGATGGGTCTATGGGCTGAGGAGTGACGGATGGAGTTTAATTTAGATAAATGTGAGATGCTGCATTTCAGAAAGGCAAATCAGAGCAGCACTTATACATTTAATGGTCAGGTCATGGGGAGTGTTGCTGAAGAAAGAGACCTTGGAGTGCAGGTTCATAGTTCCTTCAAAGTAGAGTCGCAGGAAGATAGGATAGTGAAGAAGGTGTTTGGTATGCTTTCCTTTATTGGGCAGAGCATTGAGTACAGGAGTTGGGAGGTCATGTTGTGAACATTAGTTTGGCCACTTTTGGAATATTGTGTGCAATTCTGGTGTCCCTCCTATAGAAAGGATCTTGTGAAATTTGAAAGTGTTCAGAAAAGATTTACAAGTATGTTGCCAGGGTTTGAAGGTTTGAGCTATAGGGAGAGGCTGAATAGGTGGGGCTGTTTTCCTTGGAGTGTCGGAGGTTAAGGGGTGACCTTATAGAGGTTTATAAAATCATGAGGGGCATGGATAGGGTAAATAGACAAAGACTTTTTCCCTAGTTCTCATTCCAGAATTAGAGGGCATAGGTTTAGGGTGAGCGGGCAAAGATTTAAAAGGGACCATAAGGGGCTTAAAACATGGTGAAACTCCATGTAAATTAGATTACTTACAGTGTGGAAACAGGCCCTTTGGCCCAACAAATCCACACCGACCCGCCGAAGCGCAACCCACCCAGACCTATTCCCCTACATTTACCCCTTCACCTAACACTATGGGCAATTTAGCATGACCAATTCACATACCGTGCACATTTTTGCACTGTGGGAGGAAACCAGAGCACCCCCACGCAAACACGGGGAGAATGTGCAAACTCCACATGGAGAGTCGCCTGAGGCGGGAATTGAACCCGGGTCTCTGGTGCTGTGAGGCAGCAGTGCTAACATTATTCAATCCCTTAAAATCCTATCAACAGCAATCCAAACACCTCCCAATCTAGTGAGAATGTGTCTCATTTACATTCATGTCTTGATTGAATTCTTCTCTGGTTTTCCTCTTCTTTGCCTTTTCAAAAGCTCCAATTTCCCTGCTGTAACATGTCCTTCAGGACTTGACAATGTTCCAGCTGGATTCTCCAAACATGAGAAGTGGCAGAATTACTCACTAATCTCTTCCGTGAGTTCACTGATCCCAAACACTGAAGCTACTGTGGCCATTTAGTTTTTTAAATTAATGCTGTATTTAATTGTTTTTCATGAAACAACATAATATTACTTCTGAGAGTTAATAAGTTGATTCCTGGCTTGCTAAATATTTGTAAAAGACTTTGAATTATAGCCAAATGATCACATTCTCATTTGTTGAGGTTAAAGTGATTAATCTTTCCTGTGGTCTGTACAGGGAAACTTATCTCTCACTTATCTCTCCACCCTTCAGGCTCTCTGCCTGTATACCTGATGAAGGGCTTTTGCCCGAAACGTCAATTTTACTGCTCCTCGGATGTCTGCCTGAACTGCTGTGCTTTTCCAGCACCACTCTAATCTCGACTCTGCAGTCATTGTTTTTACCTGCGATAACACACCTCCATTCGCCATGACCAGGGCCTCCAAGCCCTCCGTTTTTTCCTCTCCAGATGTCCCCAACAGTACCCTTCCACTGACACTCTCATTTGTTTGGCCGAACTGGTCCTCACCCTTAACAATTTCTCCTTTGAATCCTCCCACTTCCTCCAGACCAAAGGCGTAGCCATGGGTACACGTATGGGCCCCAGCTATGCCTGTCTCTTTGTTGGCTATGTAGAACAGTTGACCTTCCGTAATTACACCTGCACCACTCCCCACCTCTTCCTCTGCTACATTGATGACTGCATTGGCGCCACCTCATGCTCCCGCGAGGAGGTTGAGCAATTCATCAACTTCACCAACACATTCCACCCTGACCTTAAATTTACCTGGACTATCTCTGACACCTTGCTCCCCTTCCTGAACCTCTCCATCTCCATTAGTGATGACCGACTTGACACTGACATTTTTTACAAACCCACCGACTCCCATAGCTACCTGGATTACACCTCTTCCCACCCTATCTCTTGCAAAAATGCCATCCTGTATTCCCAATTTCTTCGCCTCCGCCAGATCTGCTCCCAGGAGGACCAGTTCCACCATAGAACACACCAGATGGCCTCCTTCTTTAGAGACCGCAATTTCCCTTCCCACGTAGTTAAAGATGCCCTCCAATGTATCTCGTCCACATCCCACACCTCCGCCCTCAGACCCCACCCCAACAACCGTAACAAGGACAGAACGCTCCTGGTGCTCACCTTCCATCCTACCAACCTTCGCATCAACCAAATCATCCGCCGACATTTCCGCCACCTCCAAAAAGACCCCACCACCAGGGATATATTTCCCTCCCCACCCCTTTCCGCCTTCCACAAAGACCGTTCCCTCCGTGACTACCTGGTCAGGTCCACACCCCCCTATGACCCACCCTCCCATTCTGGCACTTTCCCCTGCCACCGCAGGAACTGTAAAACCTGTGCCCACACCTCCTCCCTCACCTCTATCCAAGGCCCTAAAGGAGCCTTCCACATCCATCAAAGTTTCACCTGCACATCCACTAATATCATTTATTGTATCCATTGCTACCGATGTGGTCTCCTCTACATTGGGGAGACTGGTGCCTCCTAGCAGAGCGCTTTAGGGAACATCTACGAGACACCCGCACCAATCAACCAAACCGCCCCGTGGCCCAACATTTCAACTCCCCCTCCCACTCTGCCGAGGACATGGAGGTCCTGGGCCTCCTTCACCACCGCTCCCTCACCACCAGATGCCTGGAGGAAGAACGCCTCATCTTCCGCCTCGGAACACTTTAACCCCAGGGCATCAATGTGGACTTCAACAGCTTCCTCATTTCCCCTTCCCCCACCTCATCCTAGTTTCAAACTTCCAGCTCAGTAACTGTCTCCTTGACTTGTCCGGACTTGTCCGACCTGCCTATCTTCTTTTCCACCTATCCACTCCACCCTCTCCTCCCTGACCTATCACCTTCATCCCCTCCCCCACTCACCCATTGTACTCTATGCTACTTTCTCCCCACCCCCACCCTCCTCTAGCTTATCTCTCCATGCTTCAGGCTCACTGCCTTTATTCCTGATGAAGGGCTTTTGCCCGAAACGTCGATTTCGCTGCTCGTTGGATGCTGCCTGAACTGCTGTGCTCTTCCAGCACCACTAATCCAGTATTTGGTTTTCAGCATCTGCAGTCATTGTTTTTACATTGTTTTTACCTGTACAGGGAAACTGCTCAGGAATGTGCTGCTTGGTTTGTTGCTCTGCAATACAGCCTGAGAGGGTTTGGCCACACAAAGATCCTAATTTGTCCTGAACCTAATTAACCAAGGACCACTCTCACTTTGGTAGTTCAAAGCCTGTTTTAAAATACATGATGATGTCTTATTAGCTTCAGTTATATTCAAGTATGGTAATGAATTAACTACACAACTTCCCTCTTATTCATTCTAATTTGGCTCTATTGTTCAGAGCTGAAAATGTGTTGCTGGAAAAGCGCAGCAGGTCAGGCAGCATCCAAGGAACAGGAGAATCGACGTTTCGAGCATCAGCCCTTCTTCAGGCCCGAAACGTCGATTCTCCTGCTCCTTGGATGCTGCCTGACCTGCTGCGCTTTTCCAGCAACACATTTTCAGCTCTGATCTCCAGCATCTGCAGTCCTCACTTTCTCCTCTATTGTTCAGAGACAAAGTTTGTAAGATTAATCATTACTAGTTTTACGTTATAGATTATGAATCACCGTTGAAAATCTGCATTTTAAAGCCTGCTTAAATCATGTCATGGGAATTAAAATGTAGATTAATAATTTATTCTTTCTGAATTGTATCCGTATTATTTCTTTAAGCAATTTACCTTTGGTGGCACAATGGCTCGGTGGTTAGCACTGCTGCCTCACAGCGCCAAGGACCTGGGTTTGATTCCAGCCTTGAGTGACTGTCTGTGTGGAGTTTGCACATTCTCTCCTGTCTGCGTGGGCCTGCTCTGGTTTCCTTCCACAGTCAGGTGAATTGGCCATGCTAAGTTGTCCATAGTGTTAGGTGCATTAGTCGGAGGTAAATGTAGGGAAGTGGGTTACTCTTCAGAGGATCAGTGTGGATTTGTTGGGTCAAATGGCCTGTTTCCACACTGTAGGGAATCTAATTACGTGATGAAAGTAGAATTTTCCATTTAGTTTTTATCAACTTTTAATTTCAAAATATTTCAAAACGTTAGTAGATTATAAAGATATAATTCTTGCTGCTAACATAACAAATTTAATTTAACTTAAAATAAAAACAGAAAATACTCAGCCAAAGAAAGAGTAACACAGTTTCAGCTTGTGTTTGTGTTTCAGCTCCATGACCTACTGTTCTGACCTCCGTTATGTCAGTCTTAGTGACCCCTTCTGAATTTCAGCAAGAATTTGTTAGCTATAACACGAATCTTTCACAAATCCTTGGTAACTCTCACTGGTCAACTGAAACTAATCTGACAGGTCAGTCACTCTTGACAGAATTGTAAAGTTGTTTGGCTAAGTCCAAGTTGTGTTGAGTTTGTTGGAAGCTTTTTCACTGTGAGGCCTACTGAGTTCTCTCACTGTATCTTACCAGAAGCACTACATTGATTACCAACCCCACCCCCATGGCATCCTTCAAGTCTAATTCCAGCCTCATCTTACATGCTCTGTTCCCGGAATAACTTCCCACTTGAAGGATATTCACCAAAAAAGCAGGATTTTTGCTGCCAGCATCATCTTGAAAAGGTTGGTGTTCACCGGTATTCCAAAGCTGCCTCTGTTAAGTCACACACATTCAGTGGGAAGATGTCAGATAAGGGGAGGATTGTGCCGCAATTGTCCAACAGGGACCTGGAGATCCTGGGAAACCGGGTGCTGCAGAGGAGGGGTGTCCTCTTCCCAGAGGGCCCAGAGAAGACTGTGACAGCAGACACTGGCAGCCTGATTTGAGATCTCCACCTTAATCAATGTGGAATGCATTGTTATACCATTTAGCCTCACTTCATGGGGACATGGACAAGATTCCAGGATCATTATCTGTGCTGGAGCTTCCTGCGCCGTGTGGAAGCAGGAGAGCAATGTCATGGAATTGGGTGCTGCCAACACCATTTACCCTTTTCCTGCAACATTCTTGTTGTTCTATGGCCTCTGTGTCCAAAAGCATTACTGTCAATGAGTTGGTCAGTGATGTATGATGCAAAGAGGTACAATGCATAGTTGGTGGGGGGAATAATGCATTAGGATGGTCAGCAATTAGGGACCCATTTGGCCGTTTGAGCCTGCTCTGCCATTCATCACGATCATGGCTAATTATCAACTCAATAGCCTGTCCCCACTTTTCCTTTTTAACTCAGAATACTATGTCCTACTCCTTGAAATCATACAATGTTTTGTCCTTGACTGCTTTCTGTGCTAGAGAATTCCAAAGGCTTGCCACTCTCTAGGTGAAGACATTTCTCCTCACCTTAGTCCTAAATGGTTTACCCCTTTTCCTTAAACTATGATCCCTCGTTCTAGACACCCGAGTCATTGGCAAAATCCTTCCTATGTTTACCCTGTCTCGTCCGGTTAGAATTGTATAGGTTTCTATGGGATTCCCCAATCTGTTATTGACTGGGCTAGAACCCATCAATATATTTTAAGAAGGTAGCCTAGACCCTAACTTTTTCTTATTTTAAAGGCAGATATGAAATGGATATTCCGTGTGTGATGCATCTGGTCAAACCACTCAGGTCTAAGGAAAACAGAATTCACTTAAGCACTACAGTTGAAACATGAACAGAAGAAAATGGAATTTACGATAACAACTATTGGAAAACTTAACAAACCAGATACAGCAACTTAACTAAACAACTGCTCCAATCCAGAAACATCCCATAAACACACCCCTTAGCAAAAAGGGAAATTGAAACACAGATTCTTACAGGCAGGAGGGAATAACATCCAAGAGATTTCAGAAAGAAAGTCAATGAGGAATCATCTGCTGAAGTTTGCAACCTTTTCCAGACTCTAGCATCTTGTGACTGCCAAAGTTAAACCAAACTAGAAAAAACCTGAACTGGGAGAAGTGGCCACACCCCTTCCATTGTTAAACATGGCTCTTTTTAGACCCCTCAGCACCCCTGCCTTTACAACCTCTCTTAAAAAAAACCCAAAGACAAAATAATCTTGTTAAAGTGACAGCATTGTCACACCTCCACCCTTAAAAAAAAACGAACCATCAATATACAAAGATGGCTTCATTTTAAATTCCTAGTCTTACTCTGTTAGTACACTACAATATATATATAACATTGACTATAACCATGCAAACATGGACAACGACATTCTATTTCAGTCTGTTTATTCCTGCCATCGAACGCCTCAGTTTTTTCATCCAAATCTCGACAATGCATATGCAATTACGTTTTCTCATCCTGCCACATGTATATGTTTCAAATTGAATGGCTGCAATAATAAGCTCCATCTAAACAGTCTTGAATTTTTGTCCTTAAATTTCTCCAAAAACTTCAATGGCTCATGATCAGTACATATGATTGTGTCAGACACATTACTGGCAACAAAAACGTTGAAATGTTGTAACTCCAGCACCAAGCCCAAGGTCTCCTTCTCAACTGTCGAATATTTCTGTTGATGAATATTCAACTTCCTGGAGAAATACCCGATAGGTCTTTCCATCTTCTCATCATCTTGATTAGAGCACAGCTCCAACATCCACATCATTCATATCGATAGCCACCTTGACTGGCTTTATGTAATTAGGTGTGGCTAATACCAGGGCAGTGGTTAACACAGCTTTCAGGCTGTCAAGTGTCTTCTGACAGTCTGCTGTCCACGGAAACCTCCTGCTTTTATTCAATAATTCAGTGAGTAGAGCAGACACACTGCTAAAATTTGGTATGAATTTCCAATAACAACCATTCAATCCCAGAAATTGTAGCACTGCTGCAGCAGTGCAAAACTCTGTTGCGGCCGCACTTGGAGTATTGTGTGCAGATCTGGTCACTGCATTGTAGGAAGGATGTGGAAGCTTTGGAGATTCAGAGGAGATTTACTAGATGTTGCCTGGTATGGAGGGAAGTCTTATGAGGACAGTTGAGGGACTTGAGGCTGTTTTTGTTAGAGAGAAGGTTGAGAGGTGACTTAATTGAAACATATAAGATAATCAGAGGGTTAGATAGGGTGGACAGTGATAGCCTTTTTCTTAGGATGGTGATGGACAGTTTCGGGGGCATAGCTTTAAGTTGAGGAATGATATATATAGGACAGATGTCAGAGGTAGTTTCTTTACTCAGAGAGTAGTAGGAGCATGGAATACATTGCCTGCAACAGTTGTCGACTCACCAACTATGCGGGCATTTAAATAGTCATGGAATAAGCATATGGATGAGAATGGAATAGTATAGGATAGATGGACTTCAGATTGGTTTCACAGGATGGTGCGACATCGAGGGCCGAAGGGCCTGTACTGTGCTGTAATGTTCTATGTTCTATGCTGTCTCTGTTGATGGTATGGGAAACTCCCCAATAATCTTTGATTTTGCTTTCCATGGGGCCACCTGTCCATGTCCAAAAACATGGCCCAGGAAGGTGACTGGGTCTTTGGCAAATTCACTCTTAGCCAGATTTATCATGAAGCCTACCTCTTGAAGTCGATTGAATAATTCTAATAAATTCTGCAAATGTCCCTCCCATGTGTGACTAAAATCACCAGGTTGTCGATGTATACCACACAATTGGGTAATCCAGAAATGGCTTTATATCTTTCAAATGTGGCTAGTGCATTTTTCATAGCAAATGGCATTTTAAATTGACACAGTCCATTCAGCATTACAAAAGCTGACATGATCTTCACTCTTTTGGATAAGGGTACCTGCCAGTATCCTTGGAGTAAGTCCAACTTAGAAATATGCTTTGCTTGTCCCACCTTCTCAATACAGTCTTCCAAATGTGGAATCAGGTATGAATCAGAGTTTGTAACTGCATTGATTCTGTGATAGTCTACACAAAGCCGTTAGGTACCAATTTGTTTTGGCACCATTACGATGGGTGAGAATCACTTACTGCAACTCCCTTTGATTATGTTGTCTTGGATTCAATCTCAATTTGAACCTATGCCAACTTTAGGCGATTAAGTCTATAAGGATGTTGCATAATTGGAACAGCATTTCCTATATCCACATCATGCATAATTAGATTAATACTTCCCAGCTTATTTCCACATATCTCCCTATGCATTAGCAATAACTGTTCCAGTCATTTCAATTTTCCTCTGGAAGGTAACTCAATAATTTATCTTAATTTTTGACAACTTCTTCATTGTTTCATTTAATTTGAGGAATGTCCAATTCATAATCCTCTGAACTTGGTTTTTCACTCTGTGTTGTAACAAGCAAGACATTCTCCTTTTGCTTATCTTCCCTATCAAAATACCTTTTGAGCATATTCACATGACACACTCTGTGAGATTTCTTTCTATCTGGAGAGCTTATCAAGTAGTTCATCTCACTCAATTTCCTTTTGACTTGCTAAAGTCCACTAAACCTTGCTTTTGAAAGTTCACTGGAAGTAGCACTAACACTTTATCTTTGTTAGCAAAATTGCAAGTTTTTGATTTTTTCTTTGCCTGAATATGTGATGGTTTCCATTTCCTCATCAAGACTTAATTTTTAAGGTAGAAGCACTCAGGGTTACACACAGATTATGCATCCGCATATGCTTTTTGAAACAATTGCTTCAGTTTTTCATCTTCCAGTTGTAACTCAGTTAACTTCTCTGAGCTAAAAATATCCACTATGTCCTCCACCTGTTTCTGATTTGTCTCAACCATTCGATCAAACATGTTTTCTGATAATTCTACTTCAACCTCCTTATCTGTATTCTTTGATTTCTCCTCCTGTTTCAACTGGTGACTTCATGACCTTGTTACGACAGGAAAATCCAAAGACATATTTCCTGTAATATCTCAGATGCCTGATTTTCCACTGGCTTTTCAGCTACAGTAGGCAACACATCTACCTGTGACTCAGCTATACCGTTACCAAGGGCAAATTGTAATCCTGGAACTGGGAGTTTCTTTGACCACCACTTCTCCACTGTTCACTGGACACTCTAACCTCACTCTACATAATGGAGCACTGCTCATCTCACCATGAATACCAAATACTAGCACATTTTCTAGCAATAGTCCTTCTGACTTACATACCTCCTTATCTCTCAACATCAAAGATTGACATGATCCTGTATCTTTGAATATTGTAACCTCTTTACCAGCTATCCCTGGCTTATGTAAGTAAACTTTGCAAGTAAATGGTTTAAGAAGATCTGGCACTTTCTCCTCAACCAACTTCTGACCAGGTTGTACTTTCTGGAGCAGCTTTTTAGCCTCCACTGTGCTTTCTGTTACCACTTCAATAAAATTCACTGGCCTATCCTGTTTTCCAACATGTGTCTTCCCACTGCTTTTTCTAACCCAACACAGTGGCCTACTTTATTACGGTGAAAACACCGGAGCTTTTTAACTTTACTGTCCCCTTCAAGAGTTTACTTTTCACCATGTGGTTAGTTATCTTTATTATCTTCACCAAGATCTACTTTTCCCTTCCCTTTTCCCCAATTTCTATCCCTCACAGATTGAAATTGATTTTGGAAGCCAAACTTTGATTTATGGACCAACTTATAATCATCGGCCATTTCAGCTGCTGATCTTGCCGTTGTAACTCTTTGCTCTTCCACATGAGTTCTCACTACTTCAGGAAGTGAATTTTTGAACTCTTCCAAAATAATAATCTTTCCAAGAGGGTCATAGGTTTGCTCTATTTTTAATGCCCTTATCCACCTATCAAAATTACTTTGTTTGATCCTTTCACACTCAATGTAGGTTTGACCAGGGTTCCTCCGTAGATTCCTGAAAATTTGTTGCCTTCTCTTAAGATGGCTTTCTTCACCTCCGCACACTCCCCAGATACCCCTCCTCTGATAGTGATGCAAATACTTCACTAGCTCCACCTACCAGCTTTGTTTGGACCAACAAAACCCACATGATCACTGGCCACTGCATTTGTTTAGCCACCTTTTCAAATGAGTTGAAAAAGGCTTCCACATCCTTATCATCAAATTGAGGCAATGCTTGAATATATTTAAGCAGTTTCTCACCAGGCCTTTGGCTACTATGGGTTTGCTCATCCTCACTCTCTTCCTCACTGAACTTCAGCCTTCAGCTCTGTCCTTTTAAGCTGACTTTCCTGTCTAAGTGCCACTTTCTGATGTTCAAACTCTTTCTTTCTCACTTTCCTCTCTTTCTATTTCCCTCCTGCTAGGACCTTCCTCTTCTTTTCTTCATCCTCTGCTTTTAACCATAATTCAAATGGTCTCAATTCTCTTTCATGTTCAAGCTGCTTCATCTACAATTGAGTTCTAGCCATTTCTAAAGATTTCAATGATGTTTCCAGCAAATTTAAATGTCAAGCTTTTGCTGTCATTATCTCTCCTTTCCTCACAGATGAAGATAACGCTAATTCCAGCTTGTCTGCCAATTCCAACAGCTTTGCTTTGCTTCCCTTTTGTAAAACCCCAAAGTCACTTCTTCCAGCCCCAGAAAACTCTTAGTGACTGAAAGAGCCATTATTACACCAAACACTGTTTAAACCAATTGAATCTAATACCCAGAATAAAAGACATTAACACCTACCTTTGAGTCCAACGACCCTAATCCCAAATTGGATCTATTGAATCAATCCTAACAAGACCCACAAATCTGTTATGGACCAGGTCAGACCCCTTCAAGAAATTTTAAGAAGCTAGCCTAGACCCTAACCTTTTCTTATTTTTCAAGGCAGATGTGAAATAGACATTCCAGGTGGGATGGAGCTGGTCAAACCACTTGGCTTTAAGCAGATGAGAATTTATTTAAACACTACAGTTGAAACACGAGCAAAAGAAAATGGAATTTAAGATAACTTAACCATTGGAAAACTTAATGCACCCAGATGCAGCAATTTAACTAAAGACCTGCTCCAATCCAGAAACATCGCATAAGCACACCCCTTGGCAAAAAGGGAAATTGAAACACAGATTATTAAAACTTCCAAGGAGATTTCAGAAAGAAAGTCAATCAGGAATCATTTGCTGAAGTTTACAACCTTTCCTGGACTCTAGCATCTTGTGACTGCCACTGTTAAACCAAACTAGAAAAAACCTGAACTGGGAGAAGTGGCTACTCCCCTTCCACTGTTAAACTCGGCTCTTTCTAGACCCCTCAGCACCTCTGCCTTTACAACCTCTCTTAAAAAAATCCCAAGGACAAAATAACCCTGTTAAAGTGTCACAACCCTCACTCTTCTGAACTCCAGTAAATATAATTCTAACAGATTTGAAATCTCTTAAATGCCAATCCTACTATCCCAGGAATCAGTCTGGTACATATTCACTGCACTCACTCTGCAACTAGAACATTAGTCCTCAGATAAAAAAGACCAAACCTGCACACAGTATTCCAGGCCTGGTCTCACCAAGGCCAATCCTGCTCCTAGACTTAAATCTTCCCTGTATAAAGACCAACATACCCATTTGCTTCTTTTCCACCTGCTGGACTTGCATCCTTACCTTCAGTGACAGATGTACAAGGACATCCACGTCTCATTGCACATTCCCCTCTCTCAATTTATAGCCGTTCAGCTAATAATCTGCCTTCCAGTTTTTGTTACAAAAGTGTATAACCTCACACATATCCACATTGTACTGCATCTGCCATGCCCTTGCCCACCATCTGCATGTGTCTTCACCGACTCACCTTTCCCCTCCAGCCCTGGCATAAGGCAGTCATGGCAGTCATGCTCAAGGCAGGGATGATCCACAGATTCAATCAACAAACACATCGACCTGGACTCAATATACCGACCACTGCAATGGACAGCTGGAACTGACAACCGGAAGCGGCAGAGACAAGCCACTATAAATGCTGGAGGAAAGATCACAGAAGCGCTTCACAGGAGGCTACCAAGCACTGAGGATGTCACCTAGACAGGGGATGAAATGTCTGCAACACAAATTCCCAGCTCGGCGAACAGAACCACAACAACGAGTACCCGAGCTACAAATCTTCTCACAAACTTTCAATGCTAGTTGCTGGTGCATCCTGGAATGCAGTCTGCGGTGTATCAGGGTGGTGCAGTGATGTTGGGAGGAGTTTGACAAATGCCAGCTGCCACTGTCTGTGGATGAGGGGTGAGTGTGGCTGGTGCCCATGTATCATGCCCAGAGATACTGTCTGATCTCAGCAGCATGAGGTACATGGAACAAGCGATGAGCTGAAATTCTCAGTTATTGGCTCTGATTTCCATATCGCGGATTCTCCGTGTCAAGCTTATTCAGTTTGTTTAGTAAGTTAAGATGCTGAATATTAATGAGGTTAGTAGGTCTGTTAGTAAAACATTTAACAAACTATACATCCCTTAACTGGAAACTCACCATTGCTTTGGGAGAAATTTGTCACCTCATTTCTCAAAAGCAAAATGATGGAATGAGTTGCCACGTACAATATTAAGATAGGCCTGACAGACTGTGTGTCTGATTCTGCCACTTTCTCTCAGAGACCTGTAAAATTTCACCCATGTGTCTTTGATGACAGATTTCAGTAATTCACTCACAACTGATAGAAGAGCAATGGCTTTGCAGGTATATTCTTTAACTCTGTCTCATTTTCTTACATTGCATGACATTTACCAGAATCCAATCTAAAATCTCTGCGTTACTACCAGTGCCACATGCTAGTAAAGCAAGGAATAGAAAGATAGGAGAGATGAATGTGTGGCTAAGGAGCTAGTGCAGTGGGCAGAGTTTCAGGTTCTTGGATCATTGGGACTTCTTCTGTGGCAGGGGTGACCTGTGCAGAAGGGATAGGTTGTTCCGCAAGGCTCAGTGTTGAGACCATAACTTTTCACTTTATACATTAACAATTGAGATGAAGGAACTACAAGCATTCTGGCTAAGTTTGCAGACAATACAAAGATAGGTAGAGGGACACATAGCATTGGGGAGGTGGGGAGGCTGCAGAGGATTTGGACAGGTTAGGAGAGTGGGAAAAGAAGTGGCAGATGGAATACAATGTGGTAGGAAGAATAGAGGCATGGACTATTTTCTAAATGGAGAGAAAATTCAGAAGTCTGAAGTGCAAAGAGACTTGGTGTTCTCATCCAGGATTCTGTCAAGATAAACCTGCAGGTTGAGTCAGTAGTAAGGAAGGCAAATGCAATTATGGCATTTATTTTGAGACAACTGGAATATAAAAACAGGGATGTACTTCTGAGGTTCTATAAGGCTCTGGTTTTGCGCAGTTTTGGTCCCCATATCTCAGGAAGGATGTACTGGCCCTGGAGTGTATTTAGAGGAGGTTCACGAGAATAGTTCCAGGAATGAAAAGCTTAACATATGAGGAATGTTTGAGGACTCTGGGTTTATTCTTAATTAAATTTAGAAGGGTGAGGGCAGATCTAGTATAAACATACAGAATACTGAATGGCCTGGACAGAGTAGATGTTGGGAAGATCTTTACATTGGTAGGATAGACCAGGACCCAAGAGTAATGGGAAGACCTTTTAGAATGGAGATAAGGAGAAACGTCTTCAGCCAGAGAGTCGTTAATCTGTGGAAATCATTGCCACAGAGGACTGTGGAGGCCAGGTCATTGAGTATATATAAAACTGAGATAGATAGGTTCTTGAGTATCAAGGTGATCAGGAGTTACAGGGAGAAAGTGGAAGAATGAAGTTGAGAAACTTGTCAGCCATGATTGAATGGCAGAGCAGACTCGATGGGTTGAATGGCCTAATTTCTGCTCCTGTGTCTTATGGTCTTAAACTGGAGAGGAACTAATATCCTCACGGGAAGGTTCGCTAGTGCTACTCAGGAGGGTTTAAACTGGAAGGGCAAAGGGCTGGGGACCAGAGCAGCAGATCAGCAAATAGAGAAATTGAGGGGAAGGTACATGTTTGGAACAGTAAATCAGAAAGAAAGAACAGGCAGACACACGTAAATGAACACAATGGTACTAAAGGGCTAAAATGTGTTTATTTCAATGCAAGGAGTATTATAGGTAAGGCAGATGAGCTTAGAGCCTGGATCAGTCCATGGGACTATGATGTTGGGGGCATTTAGGAGACTTGGTTGAGAGAGGGACAGGTCTGGCTGCTTAACATTCCAGGGTTTTGTTGTTTTAGAGGAGATGGAGAAGAAGGTAAAGCAAGTGGAGGGGTTATATTACTAATTAGGGAGAATGTTACATCTGCACTGAGAGGACATGCTGGAGGCAGTATGGGTACAGCTCAAAAATAAGATAGGTGCAGTCACTCTGTTAGGATTATACTACAACACCTCCCTCAAACAGACACCAAGACATTGAGGAACAAATATGTGGGGAGATTATGGAAAGGTGCAGTAAAAATACAGAGTTGTCATGGTGGGTGACTTTAACTTCCCTAATAGTGACCGAGACTCCCTCAGAGCAAAAGACTTAGACGGGACAGAATTTGTTAAGGGCACCCAAGAGGGTTTCTTGAAACAATACTTGGATAGTCCAACTAGACGAGGAGCCAAAGTGGTCTTTGTATTGGCTAATGAGCCTGGCCAGGTGACTGACCTTTCAGTGGGAGTGTATTTCATAAACAGTGATCACAACTCCTTAAGTTTTAAGATAGCTATGAACAAGGATAAGGTACTATTTTGGGGGGGGTGCAAATTATGTAAGTATTAGACAGGAGCAAAAGAGTGTTAATTAGGTGGAGCTGTTATCAGGCAAGTCGACATTTGATGTGGGAATTCTTTAAAGACCTGCTGGGGAGAGTTCAAGACCAACATGTTCCAATAAGGAGGAAGGACAAGGTTGGCAAGGTAAGGGACCCTTGGATAATGAGGGAGGCTGTGAATTTCGTCCAAAGGTAAAAAGAAGCATACATTAGGTTTAGGAAGCCAAAATTGGACAGGGCCCATGAGGAATATAAGGAAAGCAAGAAAGTGCTCAAGCAGGGAATTAGGAGAGCAAGAAGGTGTCATGAAATGACCTTGGCAAGTCAGGGTAAAGAGAATCCCAAGGCATCCTATAGATATATTAAAAACAAGAGAATAACTATAGAGAGTGTAGGACAAGAGGCAAAGGATATGGGTAAGATCCTAAGTGAGTACTTTGCGTTGGTATTCACCCAGGAGAAGGAGATAGAGGATAGTGAAATTACTGTGGAGCTTGCATATATGCTCGGGTATTTTGGGATCAAGAAAGTAGTAATTTTGGATCTCTTGAAGACCATTAAGGTGGATAAGTCCCCAGAGCTCGATGGTATCTACTCCATGCTATTGAGAGAGGCAAGAGAGGAGATTGCTGGGCCTTGACCAAGATCTTTGTATCCTCGTTATCCACTGGAGAGTCCCGGGGGCTGGTGGTTAGCTAATGTTGTTCCTCTGTTCAAGAAGGGAAATAGAGAGAATCCAGGAAACTATAGACCGGTGAGAATCACGTTGCTGGTTGGGAGGCTATTGGAGAGAATTCTGAGGGATAGGATTTACATCATTTGAATCCCTACAGTGTGGAAACAGGCCCTTTGGCCTAACAAGTCAACACCGACCCTCTGAAGAGTAACCCACCCAGACCCATTCCCTCTATTCTATCCTGACTAATACACCTAACCTACACATTCCTGAACACAATGGGCAATTTAGCACAACCAATTCACCTAACCTGCAAATCGTTGGACTGTGGGAGGAAACCAGAGCACCCGGAGAAAACCCACATTGACATGGGGAGAATGTGCAAACTCCACACAGACAGTCACCCAAGCCTGGAATTGAACCAAGTTCCCTGGTGCTGCGAGGTAGCAGTGCTAACCACTGAGCCACCGTGCAGTCCTTTGGAAAAGCATGGCCTAATTAGTGACAGTCAGCATGGTGTCGTGCAGGGTTGGTCATGTCTTACTGACTTGATTGAATGCTTTGGGGAGAATTTGAGAATGATTGATGAGATTAGAGCAGTGGATATTGTCTACATGGATTTTAGTAAGATTTTCGACAAGGTTCCTCATGGTAGGCTCTTCTAGAAGATTAAGAAGTGTTGCTTCCATGGTGACTTGGCGGCTTGGATTCAAACTTGGCTTGCCAATAGAAAATGGAAGGTAATGTTGGAGGCCTGTGAATGTGGTATTCCACAGGGATCATAAAGGGACCTCCTCTGTATATGATATGTATAAATGACTTAGATGAAAATGTAGATAGGTTGGTTAGTAAGTTTGTAGACTACATAAAAGATTGGTGGAGTTGTGGATAGTGTAGAAGGCTGTCAAAGGATAAAGCAGGATATAGACCAGTTGCAGATAAGGATGGAGGAATGGCAGGTGGAGGTTATCTGGGCAAGTGAGAGGTGCTACACTTTGGACATCAAATGTTAAGGAAAAATATGCAGTAACAGCAGGACCCTGAACAGCATTGATATACAGAGGGATCTTGGAGTTCAAGTCTATATCTCCCTGACAGTGGCCACACAAGTGGATCAGGTGGTGAAGGAGGCATGTGGCATGCTTGCCTTTATTGGTCAGGGCATTTGAGTTCAAGAGTCGTGTTGCAGCTTTATAAGATTTTGGTTAGGGCACACAGAATTGTGTTCAATTCTGGTCACTTCATTACAGGAATGATGTGGAGGCTTTGGAGAAGGTGCAGAAGAGATTTACCAGAATGTTGCCTAGATTAGAGAGTATGAGGTATAAGAAGAGGCTAGAAAAACTCAGATTTCTTTCTCTGGAGGAGCAGAAGCTGAGGGGAGACTTGATAGAAGTCTATAAAATTATGAGATGCATAGATAGGCGTGATGGTCAGACTCTTTTTCCTAGAGTTGACATGTCTAAAACTATGGGGCATGAATTTAAGATGAGAGGGAAAAGGTTCAAAGAGGATGTGAGGATCAAGTTTTCTACACAGAGTGGTAGGAGTGAGGAATGCGATGCCAGGGTGGTAGTGGATGTAGATACGATTGGGGCATTTAAGGGGATTTTGATAAACACATGAATATGCAAGGAATGGAGGGATATGGACCAGGGGCAGGCAGAAGGGATTAATTTAATTTGACATCATGTTCGGCACAACATCATGGGCCAAAGGCCCTGTTCCTGTGCTGTACTGTTCAATGTTCTAAAGGACAATTTATGAATAGACATCTATAGAAATGTGTAAGTTCAATGTCATCATCTCATTCCTTTATTCTCCTGGTATAGAAACCATCAGATCATAAAAGCTATTCTTAAGTCCCATTATTATGTACATTACCATTTACTTCCTTCCATTAAATCCAATAATTGCCTGCTCTTGACAAATGTAGAATTTTCTTTGTGCCACATAAGTATACAGTCAAGAACACAAGTAATTCAGTCAGGCCTCAGGCTTGTGCCATTATTTGATAAGATGGCGGCTGATCTAATTATCACTTCAAATCCACCCGCATGCCAACTCCCAATAACCTTTCACCTGTTCACTCAGAATCTGTCTGCTTCTGCCTCAAAAACATGGAAAGCTCAAAAACTGCTTCCAGCACTTTTACAGGAAGAGGTGTGCGATACAGAGAAATCTGGCTGTCTGGATACAGAATTGGCTGGTCCATAGAAGTCAAAGGGTGGTAGTTGATGGAAGGTATTCAGCCTGAGCCCGGTGACCAGTGATGTTCCGCAGGGATCGGTTCTGGGACCTCTGCTATTTGTGATTTTTATAAATGACTTGGATGTGGAAGTGAAAGGGTTGTTCGTAAGTTTGCCAATGACACAAATGTTGGTGGAGTTTTGGATAGTATGGAGGGCCATTGTAGGTTGCAGTGAGACATTGACAGGATGCAGAACTGGGCTGATAAGTGGCAGATGGACTTCAACCTGGAAAAGTGTGAAGTGATTTTTTTTGGAAGACCGAATTTGAATGCAGAGTACAGGGTTAAAGGCAGGATTCTTGGCAGTGTGGAGGAACAGAGGGATCTTGGGGTCCACATCCATGGATCCCTCAAAGTTGCCACCCAAGTTGTTAGGGTTGTTAAGAAGGTGTATGGTGTGTTAGCTTTCATGATCGGGGGATTGAGTTTAAGAGCCACGAGGTTATGCTACAGCACTATAGAGCCCTGGTTAGATCACACTTGTAATATTGTGTTCAGTTCTGGTCACTTCATTATAGGAAGGATGTGGAAGCTTTAGAGAGGGTGCAGAGGAGATTAGAGTCGAAAGTGTGCTGCTGGCAAAGCACAGCAGGTCAAGCAGCATCCATCGTTTCAGGCATAAGTCCTTCATCAGGAATGGAGCAGAGGAGATTTCCCAGGATGCTGCCTGGACTGGAGGGCATAACTTATGAAGAAAGATTGAGGGAACTAGGGCTTTTCTCATTGGAGCGAAGAAAGATGAGAGATAACTTGATAGAGGTGTACAAGATGATGAGAGGCTTTGAGATAGTGGAGACTCAGAGACTTTTTCCCAGGGTGGAAATGGCTATCATGAGGGGACATAATTTTAAGTTGATTTGAGGAAGGTTTAGGGGAAATGTCAGAGGTAGGTTCTTTACACGCAGAGAATGGTGGGTGCGTGGAATACACTGCCAGCGGTGGGAGTAAAGTCCAATACATTCAGAACATTTCAGCAACTCTTGGATAGGCATTAGGAACACCAACACCAGACACAAGACTTTGCATTTTGAAAGTAAAGTGAAGGGTATGTAGGTTAATTTGATCATGGAATTGGATAAAAGCCCACACAACATCAAGGACTGAAGGGCCTGTACTGTGTTGTACTGTTCTATGCTCTTTGTTCTAAAAGACTCAAGATCCTCTTAGAGAAAAACATCACTTCATCTGTTTCAAATGATCAACCTCTTACTTTTAAACTATGACCCTGGTTCTAGCTTTCTGCACAAGAAGAAACATCGCTTTCAAGAGCAACTGGGTCAAGTCCCCTTGGGACCTGAAACATTAACTTTGATTTCTCTGCATAGATGCTGCCAGACCTGCTGAGCTTTTCCAGTAACTTCTGTTTTTGTCCCCTCAGTATCTTGTATGTTTTACTTCTGTCACCTCTGACTCTTTTAAACTCCAGAGAGTACAGGCCTAACCTGTCCAGCCTTTTCTACTAAGACAGTCCACTCATTCCAGTTATTAATCAAATGAACTGAAATAACTCTACAGATGCTGGTACCCTGTCAGCAATTCTCCCTTTATTTCCACAATGAAAGACATGACACTAATTAAGTTCCCTCGGAGCCAGCCCTGAATGAACAGATGCCTGACACTCCTGATTTTATCCATCAGTCAAGGCTCATACTCTGAGGTCCACCTGGCTCACTTCATTACAATCACTATATCACGCCACCTCCTGTGTCTGCGGTTCTTTTTCTTGCTGTTGCTCCTGAGGTATTTTAGTACTGGGTCAGGTACCTCTGACTCTGCCTTGGGTACAGGCAGCGTATAGTCCACAGTAGCTCGCCTCTTGCACCTGGAGCATCTCAGATTAAATTTATTCTCTTCTTCAGGTGGCAATGACATCCACCATGTCCATCTCTGAATTTAAGGTCTCTTCAATATATGATGGAGAGGGAGAACCCATCCATTCCATGAGCCTTTCCAATTCTGACTCTGCCACTCCCACAGGCAGCACATTCCAACATTTTGCCCCCACCCCATTTGCCAGTTTTCAGCTTTCCTATGGTCTAGGTACTTGTTCAGGACCATCACACCAACCCAAACCTTATACGTTGCTGGACCTGACTTCGTGTCGATCAAGCCTCTTACCCATGCAGGGCCATTCTCTGGTTTCCACAGCAAACTTTGTCCCCTAAAGTAAACTCTCTCTCTCACTTAACAGAGTCTTGTGTCTCGTGTTGGTGTTCCCGATGCTGTTTCACCCCCATACCCAAGGTCCTGGTGCAGAGTCTTCTCCTTATTAGCAACTTCGCTGGAGCTATCCCTGTAGTTGCTTGAGGGGTGGTCCTATAATCGGGACAATTTGGTATCGAGTGAAACTGTAAACCGTTTCTTTAATTCTGTCTTCAAAGTTTGGACTGCTCTTTCTGGCAGGCCATTGGATGATGGATGGTATCAAACAGTCCCTATATGTCTAATGCCTTTCAACTTTAGGAAATACTCAATTTCCCTACTTGGCCCATTATATGTGACCAACATTCCCGACAGTCTTTGTATTGCAAAAGATATTCACAATTTTTGTCTCATTGTCCCCGTGTTTGACAAATGAACTGTATGCGCATCCAGCTGTTTTGAGTGGAGTCCACAGTGGTGAAGAATACTGAGCCGTGAAAGGATAGAACATAGAACATAGAACAATACAGCACAGATCAGGCTCTTCGGCCCATGATGTTGTGCCGAACATTTATCCTAGCTTAAGCACCTATCCATATACCTGTCCAATTGCCGCTTAAAGGTCACCAAAGATTCTGACTCTGCCACTCCCACAGGCAGCACATTCCATGCCCCCACCACTCTCTGGGTAAAGAACCCACCCGTGACATCTCCCCTATACCTTCCACCCTTCACCTTAAATTTATGTCCCCTTGTAACACTCTGTTGTACCTGGGGAAAAAGTCTCTGACTGTCTACTCTATCTATTCCCCTGATCATCTTATAAACCTCTATCAAGTCACCCCTCATCCTTCACCGTTCCAATGAGAAAAGGCCGAGCACTCTTAACCTATCCTTGTACGACCTATTCTCCATTCCAGGCAACATCCTGGTAAATCTCCTCTGCACCCTCTCCAAAGCTTCCACATCTTTCCTAAAGTGAGGTGACTAGAACTGCACACAGTACTCCAAATGTGGCCTAACCAAGGTCCTGTACAGCTGCAACATCACTTCATGATTCTTGAATTCAATCCCTCTGCTAATGAACGATAATACTCCATAGGCCTTCTTACAAGCTCTATCCACCTGAGTGGCAACTTTCAAAGAGCTATGAACATCGACCCCAAGATCCCTCTGCTCCTCCACCTTACTAAGAACCTTACCGTTAACCCTGTATTCCGCATTCTTATTTGTTCTTCCAAAATGGACAACCTAACATTTGACAGGGTTGAACTCCATCTGCCACTCCTCAGCCCAGCTCTGCATCATATCTAAGTCCCTTTGCAGCCAACAACAGCCCTCCTCACTATCCACTATCCTCCACCAATCTTTGTATCGTCTGCAAATTTACTGACCCACCCTTCGACTTCCTCTTCCAAGTCATTAATAAAAATTACAAACAGTAGAGGACCCAGAACTGATCCCTGCAGAACTCCACTTGGAACTGGGCTCCAGGCTGAATATTTACCATCTACCACCACTCTCTGACTTCGACCGGTTAGCCAGTTCTCTATCCAACTGGCCAAACTTCCCACTATCCCATGCCTCCTGACTTTCCGCATAAGCCTACCATGGGGAACCTTATCAAATGCCTTACTAAAATCCATGTACAGCACATCCACTGCTCTACCCTCATCCACATGCTTGGTCACCTTCTCAAAGAATTCAATAAGACTTGTAAGGCAAGACCTACCCCTCACAAATCCGTGCTGGCTGTCCCTAATCAAGTAGTGTCTTTCCAGATACTCATAAATCCTCGCCCTCAGTATCTTTTCCATTACTTTGCCTATCACTGAAGTAAGACTAACTGGCCTGTAATTCCCGGGGATATCCCTATTCCCTTTTTTGAACAGGGGGACAACATTCGCCACTCTCCAGTCCCCTGGCACCACCCCCATTGACAGTGCAGACAAAAAGATCATTGCCAACGGTTCTGCAATTTCCTCTCTTGCTTCCCACATAATCCTAGGATATATCCTGTCAGGCCCGGGGGACTTGTCTATCCTTAAGTTTTTCAAAATGCCTAACACATCTTCCTTCCTAACAAGTGTCTCTTCTAGCTTACCAGTCCATTTCACACTCTGCTCTTCAACAATATAGTCCCTCTCATTTGTAAATACTGAAGAGAAGTACTTGTTCAAGACCTCTCCTATCTCTTCCGACTCAATACACAGTCTCCCACTACTCTCCTTGATCGGACCTACCCTCGTTCTCGTCATTCTCATGTTTCTCACATACGCATAAAAGGCCTTGGGGTTATCCTTGATCCTACCTGCCAAAGATTTTTCATGCCATCTCTTAGCTCTCCTAATCCCTTTCTTCAGCTCCCTCCTGGCTATCCTGTATCCCTCCAATGGTCTGTCTGAACCTTGTTTCCTCAACCTTATGTAAGCCTTCTTCTTCCTCTTTACTAGATATTCAACCTCCCTCGTCAACCAAGGTTCCCTCACGCGACCATCTCTTTCCTGCCTGACAGGTACATACATATCAAGGACATGTCGTATCTGCTCCTTGAAAAAGTTCCACATTTCAACAACATCCTTTCCTGACAGCCTATGCTCCCAACTTATGCTCCTCAGATCCTGTCTTGCAGCATCGTATTTACCCTTCCCCCAATTGTAAAATCTGCCCTGTTGCACGCACCTATCTCTCTCCATAACCAAGGTGAAAGTCACAGAATTGTGGTCACCATCACCAAAATGTTCACCCACTAACAAGCCCATCCCTTGCCCCGGTTCGTTATCAAGTACCAAATCCAATATGGCCTCCCCTCTGGTCAGACAATCTACATACTGAGTTAGTAAAGCTTCCTGGACACACTGCACAAACACCGCCCCGTCCAATCTACTTGATCTAAAGAGCTTCCAATCAATATTTGGGAAGTTGAAATCGCCATGACTACTACCCTGTGGCTTCTGCACCTTTCCAAAATCTGTTTCTCAATCTGTTTCTCCACATCTCTGCTGCTATTGGGGGGCCCATAGTAAACACCGAACAAGGTGACTGCTCCTTTCCTATTTCTGACTTCAGCCCATACTACCTCCAAAGGCAGATCCCCCTCGAACTGCCTTTCTGTAGCCATTATACCATTTCTAATTAGCATCGCCACACCCATCCTTTTTTACCACCCTCCCTAATCTTACTGAAACATCTGTAATCAGGAACCTCCAACAACCATTCCTGTCCCTCTTTTATCCACGTTTCTGTGATCGCCACAACATCGTAGTCCCAGGTACTGATCTATGCCTTAAGTTCACCCACCTTATCTCTGATACTCCCTGCGTTAAAGTATACACACTTGAACCCATCTCTGTGTCCGCAAGTATTCCCTGTCAGTGCTACCTTCTCCACAGCCTCCCTGCATTCTTGGACATCCTGAAAAACAGCTAACCTACTTGCTGGACTACAAGTCCGGATCCCATCCCCCTGCCAAATTAGTTTAAACCCCCCCCCCGAAGAGTGCTAGCAAACCTACCTCCCAGGATATTGGTGCCCTTCTGGTTTAGGAGCAACCCGTCTTGCTTGTACATGGTCCCACCTTCCCCAGAATGCAGTCCAATTGTCCAAATACCTGAAACCCTCCCTCCTCCACCATCCTTGCAGCCACATGTTCAACTGCACTCTCCCTATTCCTTGCCTCACTGTCACGTGGCACCGGCAACAAACCAGAGATGACGACTCTGTCCGTCCTAGCTTTTAGCTTCCAGCCTAACTCCCTGAGCTCCTGAATGACCTCCCCACCCCTCTTCCTGCCTATGTAGTTGGTGCCATTGTGTACCACGACGTCTGGCCGCACACCCTCCCCCTTGAGGATTCTGAAGACACGGTCCGAGACGTCTCGGACCCTGGCACCCGGGAGGCAAGAAACCATCTGAGAGTCTCGCCCATGTCCACAGAACCGCCTGTCTGTCCCTCTAACTAGAGAGTCTCCTATAACTAGTGCTCTCCACCTCTCCCCCTTTCCCTTCTGGACCTCCGAGCCGGACCTCGTGCCAGAGACCCGGTCACTGCAGCTTACCCCTGCTTGGCCGTCCCCCCCAACAGTATCCAAAGTGGTATACTTATTGTTGAGGGGAATGACCACAGGGAATCCCTTGCACTGCCTGCTTCCTCCCCTTCCCACCTCTAACTGTTATCCAGCTACCTCTGTTCTCTGGTGTAACTGTGTCCCTGTAGCTTCTATCTATCACCCTCTCAGCCTCTCGAATAATCCTCAGTTCATCCAACTCCAGCTCCAGTTCCCTAACGCGGTCTGTGAGGAGCTGGAGCTGGCTGCACTTCCTGCAGGTGAAGTCGGCAGGAGCATCGATGGTCGCCCCTACCTCAAACATCCTGCAGGAGGAACATTCCACTGCCTGCACTGCCATAACTCTACACTTAGTCTCCAAAACAAGAACACTAAGTAGCTTACCTGTTCAGCTGACTGAGTCCTTTTTTTTAGGTTAGAGGAGGAGGGAGGGTGGGAGATACTACATGTGTAGTGTCTCGGGTTCCTTCTCCACTCAAACGTCTTACCTTCCCAGAAGCCTCTGTTGACGACTTCCGGGTTCCTGCTCCTAGTTGAAAAAAAACACAGACTGCGAAAAGAAAAACGTTAATTTAAACTGGTCTCCGCTTACCTTCCGGCTCCCCTCTCTCTGCACCCGCTGTAGCACTGACTCTACAGTGGGCGCACAGAGAGGGGAGCCGGAAGGTAAACAGAGACCAGTTTAAATTAACATCTTTGCATTTAACGTCAAGTATGCAAGGATCTGCATACTTGATGTGTAACCAAGTCCAGGTTTACCCAGCTATTCCCTTGAATATGGGAGAGTTGCTGGCGGTAAGTGTCCTTGTTGACACTCTGGGCGCTGGCTCACCAATGCAACTATGACTGCATCCAATCCTGGCCACCAGACATAACTTCTACCAACATCTTCATTTTGGAAACCCCTGGATGACCCTGGTGGAGTTTAGCCAGTATCTGGCAGAACCTTTGCTTGGGACAATCACTCTTGCTCCCCATAATAACATGCCATCCTCTACTGTGATCCTCTCTGGGTCCAAAAAGGTTTCAATTCTGGTTTCAACAGCCCTTTGATATCCCTCATCACCACTAGCTGTTTCAGTTTTGCCAGGACAGGATCTTTCTGCATCCAAAGTCTGACATTATCAGCTGTGACTGAAAGTAAGTGTGTCCAGAAAATTCAAAACCATTACAGATTCTTCCAGTGGCAGTACCACTGGCACCAGCAGGAAGTGGCTCAATGTATCCGTATTTGCGATTTGGCCTCCTGGACAGTGTTCCAACTTGGATACACACATAATACTAGAGTCTATCTCTGAAATCGGTCTGAGCTGAGGGCGGCACTGCACGGTCCTTTTTCAGTAGACCTAGCAGGTGTTTATGGTCCGTTATTATTACAAACTTACATCTGTAAAGGTATTGGTGGAATTTCCTGATTCCAAATATGACTTCCAAACCTTTGTTTTCTATCAGTTTTACGCTCTGCATTAGCCAAACTCCTGCATGAATATGCTATTGGGTGTTCCTCTCCAATGGGCCAGCTATGAGCTAATTTTAACCTGATGCTGTAGGGGGGAGGCATTGCAAGTCAATACCATACCTCACTTGGGATCATAATGTACCAACACCTTATAGGATGGTAGCTGTTTTTTCACTTCTCTTAAAGCTATCGCTTGGCTATGCGACCATTTCCAAGGCTGACCCTTCGTAAGATATGATGCAAAGGATGAAATAAATGTGTTGGACTATAACCTGGTGTGGTGTGATTTTTAACTTTGTACCAGAATGGGTTATGTATGAACTTACGGTAATAATTCACGAGCCCAATGGAACACTAAAGCTCCAGGTACAGGAATGTGAGGTGGGGCACCTTTTGATCATCCTCACTTTATCTTTCAATGGGTATAACCCAGTCTTGTCAACTCTGTAGCCCAGATAGGTCACTTGGGGTGTCTAGAACACATCTTTCCTTTCTAAGATGCACGTTGAATTGGAAGAAATGTCTAAGAGCTATGTCCAAGTTCTCTAAGTACTGCTTATTGGCCTTATCTGTTATTAGCATGTCATCCAAATAATTGATGACCTAGGGTAGATCTTGTAAAATGTAACCAGCTTTGTGTATAAATCCTCTATGCAAGAGATTGGTTATTTATCCAGCTGCAAAAGGTGATTTAGCATTTGCTTAAAATCCCCTCAAAAGCAAACTGAGCAATTGGGCTTCACAACTGGCATGTCCAGTCCACAAACCTATCCATTCCACAAACTGGACTGGTTTAATTATTCCTTCACTTTGTAGCCTCCTGATGTCTACCTCTACTTTTACCCCTAAGGCAAATGTCAATGAATGGGCCTTGCAGAATCATGGAATTGCTTCCTGGTCAACATGCAAGGTGGCCTTAGCTCCTTCAATTATCCTTAGACCTTCCTGAAAAACCTCTATGTATTTAATTAGGACTTCACTCAGGCAGCCATTTTCTAATAGAAAAAAGTTGAGCCAATCAAGGTGAATCTTTCCCAACCAATTTCACCCTATCATACTTGGGCCCGAGCTTTTTACAGCCAACAGTAACTGAACCAGCTGCTTCTCATAAGAGACTGGAACCAAAGTTATACCCTTAATCTGTAAAGGTTCCCCTGTGAAGGTTCTCAGTCCAGCTGAGGTGTTGCACAAACTTGACCGTTAGAGTCCAGAGAGAATTTTGTTAAAGACTGATTCTGCAATCTGTGAAACAGCTATGCTGGTATTGACCTCCATTAAACTGGGTAACCATCTGACTCGACGTTTATTTTGATTGGTTCTGATTTGGATGTTGCTAAGCAATGTAACTGTTGTAGACCAGATGTAGATGGACTTTACGGGGTTTGCACTCTCCTGGATACTGGCCTACGAATTCTCTGACTCCATTTAGATCTAATGTGACTCTTTTGCTCTCTCAAATCTGCACACCAGCAGCAACTACATTGGCTTACCAGCCCAGACCCTGAAGGAAATTTTAACTGTTTGGCCGAGGCTTGGCTTTGTTTTGGGGTTTTGCTGTGGGCTGACCTAGAGTCCCTCTGTTCAGGATAGGTCCTAAATGAGGCTATGCAATTGTCTTTATTCAAGTGATATTCCCAAACTCACTCAGACTGGGGAGGGTTTCCACTTCCATTGGAATACCCTGCAATTCATCTGCTTCACTTGCCACATTTTCTAATCACAGTCAGTTTTAGTGCCTGTTTGAAGTCCAGTTAGGCCTCAGCTGATAAGTACTTTTGCATGGTTATTTCATTAATCCCACATACCAAACAGTCTCTCAGCATGTCATTAACAGTTAAACCAAAGTCACATGCCTTGTCAATTGTCTGAACATAATCAAAAATCCTGACACAGGTTCCCATGGTTCATGAACTACAGAGTAAAACCAGTAGTGTCCCAGAATCTTTTTAAAGATTAGATTCCCTACAGTGTGGAAACAAGCCCTTCAGCCCAACCAGTCTACACTAACCCTCCAAAGAGTAACCCAACCAGACCCACTTCCCTCTGACTAACGCACCTAATACTACAGGCAATGTAGCATGGCCAATTCACCTGACCTGCAGGAGGAAACCAGAGCAAGCCCACACATATACAGTGAGAACATACAAACTCTACACAGACAGTGGTCCAAGGCTGGAATTGAACCTAGGACCCTGGTGCTGTGAGGCAGTAGTGCTAGCCACTGTGCTACCCCAGAGGCTTGGGATCATAGTTTTCCTAAACTAAATCTATCATCACTTGGAAGGTTTTAATGACTAGTGCCTCAGAGAAAGTCAGGTTCCTAAAACCCTTGTTTTAAATGATAGCATTCCACTAGCTTTCCTAATTATTTGTTATGATGTGATACTTACTTTGAGATTCATTAATGGGGACACAGATCCCAATGCATCGTGGAGCTCTGCAGCCTCACACTATTTAAGTAACCTTTTTTATTCTTTCTGCCAAAATAGACAATTTCATGCTTTCGGCTTTTTATTCTTTTCACTAGATCTTTGCCCACTCACTTAACCTATTTACCTTTTTGTAGCTTCCTTTTGAGCTCTTCAGAGTTTACTTCCCCACATTTCTGTGTCATCAGAAAATTGGGCAACCATACCTTTGATGCCTTTCTCCAAGTGAAAAGAACATTTGAAAATATGTTCAGTGACTAACCAACATGCTTAGTAACTTCAAAAGTTTAACGTATGATCTATCAGGCCAGATTTCATTCTGGGATCTAACAAGTCCAGTAACTTGTCCAGTTACTATCAGTAACAGGTTGCCTTTGAGCAAAGAGTAAGTGAGGACTGCAGATCTGAGCTGAAAAGTGTGTTGCTGGAAAAGCGCAGCAGGTCAGGCAGCATCCGAGGAACAGGAGAATCTTCCTGAAGAAGGGCTTATGCCCGAAACCTCGATTCTCCTGTTCCTTGGATGCTGCCTGACCTGCTGCGCTTTTCCAGCAACACATTTTTCAGCTTTGAGCAAAGAGTTCCCGGTTCGGGTTGACTCGAGGGGCTGTTGGTCATTGAATGTAAGTGTTTGAGAAATTTAGCCCAATGAATCAGAGACCACAAATGGGGATCACAGTGAAATTGACAAGTGGTTTATTTAAACAAAGCGATATTGCAGAAGAGAAATTGACCAGGCTGACACAGAATTGATTCTCTGCACAGATGGCCAAAATGCTCTTCCTAGAACTGAAGGTGTAGGCAGGCCTTATAGGGATACAACATAAAGACTATAATTGTAAAACAGTTACAGTACAATGGTGAAAATTGTAAAGTGATTAAAACAAGAATAAACTGAATGAAAGTTAATCAAGCGTCCGTCCGGCAGTAGCAATTCCTTTGTAATTGTCACAGGGAGATTATAGCCATCCACGTGAGTGGGTGAGAATTCTTCATTTTATTTCCTGTCCACTTGAACATGTGTAAATGTTCCTTCTCCTGGCATTCAGGTCTGTCCATTGTGTTCCTCCTGGGAGTGAAGTCTTCCAGGGTCTCTCGGTTTGCCTCTTTGTTTATGCGGTATCGGTTTCAATGGGAAATGAGCTTGCCCTTAGGGTATTGGGACTGCAGTGCTAATTGGGGCTGGGAGCCCCAGCCCTCTCCCATGTATCTCTCCAGCCCCAAGGTTCCTAGCTTCATTCCTGATGAAGGCCTTTGCCCAAAACGTCGATTTTACTTGCGGAACATTTCAGAGAACACCTCTGGGACACCCGGACCAACCAACCCAACCACCCCGTAGCTCAACACTTCAACTCCCCCTCCCACTCCACCAAGGACATGCAGGTCCTTGGACTCCTCCATCGCCAGACCATAGCAACACGACGGTTGGAGGAAGAGCACCTCATCTTCCGCCTAGGAACCCTCCAACCACAAGGGATGAACTCAGATTTCTCCAGTTTCCTCATTTCCCCTTCCCCCACCTTGTCTCAGTCAAAATCCCTCAAACTCAGCACTGCCTTCCTAACCTGCAATCTTCTTCCAGTCCTCTCCGCCCCCACCCCACTCCGGCCTATCACCCTCACCTTGACCTCCTTCCACCTATCGCATTTCTAACGCCCCTCCCCCAAGTCCCTCCTCCCTACCTTTTATCTTAGCCTGCTGGACACACTTTCCTCATTCCTGAAGAAGGGCTTATGCCCGAAACGTCGATTCTCTTGTTCCTTGGATGCTGCCTGACCTGTTGTGCTTTTCCAGCAACACATTTTCAGCTCTGATCTCCAGCATCTGCAGTCCTCACTTTCTTCCCAAAAGTGAGTACTGCAGATGCTGGAGGTCAGAGTCAAGATTAGAGTGGTGCTGGAAAAGCACAGCAGGTCAGGCAGCATCCCAGGAGCAGGAAAATCGACGTTTCGGGCAAAGACCTTCATCAGGAATGAAGCTAGGAACCTTGGGGCTGGAGAGATTCATGGGAGAGGGCTGGGGCCGGGGGCAAGGTAGCTGAAAATGCAATAGGTGGACGGAGTTGGGGGTGAAGGTGATAGGTCAGAGAGGAGGGTGGAGTAGTTAGGTGAGAAGGAAGATTAACAGGTGGGACAGGTCATTAGGACAGTGCTAGGCTGGGAGGTTGGAACTGGGGTAAGGTGGGGGGAGGGGTAATGAGGAAACTGGTGAAGTCCACATTGATGCCCTGTGGTTGAAGATTGCTTAATCCGTCCAGCGCTTCTCTGTCACTCACCAAAGGTCATCACACGATAATGTTAGGTTTAGCATAGAGTTAATTCACAAGGATACAAGCTCTCAGATTTGGAGTCAGGCAGGGCTGCCCTCTCTCTCTTGCCTTGTTTGTGTGCTGCATAGAGCCATTTGCCGAGTCCATCAGGAAGGATGCAAGCCTGAGAGGGGTGACTATTCCTGGCAGTGGGGGCCTGCAGGTTAAGGCCTCCCTGTACATGGATGACAACGCCGTTTTCTGCTCAGATCTGCTGTCCGTGCGCAGACTCATGTGCGTATGTGACCATTTCGAACGGGCCTCGGGGGCCAAGGTAAACTGAGGCAAGAGCGATGCCATACTCTTCGGGAACTGGGCCGACCAATTCTCGATCCCCTTCACCGTCAGGACCGACCACCTGAAGGTGCTGGGTATTTGGTTCGGGGGGGCTGGGGTGTACGCCAAGTCTTGGGAGGAGCGTGTCAGCAAAGTGAGGCAGAAACTGGGCAGATGGAAGCTACAGTCGCTCTCCATTGCGGGAAAAAACCTGGTCATCAGGTGTGAGGCACTGTCATTGCTATTATACGTGGCACAGGTCTGGCCTATTCCCAGAACCAGTGCCGCTGCAGTCACCCGGGCCATCTTCCAGTTTATATGGAGGTCAAAGATGGACCGGGTTCGAAGGGACTCGATGCACAAAGATCTGGGCAACGGGGGAAAAAATACACCCAATGCCACCCTCACCCTGATGGCCACCTTTGTGTATGGCTGCATCAAGCTGTGCGTGGATCCCCGGTACGCAAACACCAAGTGTCACTACGTACTGAGGTTCTACCTGTCCCCGGTGTTGCGAAGGATGGGCCTAGCCTCGCTGCCGCGAAACGCTCCGAGTAGTTGGACCGTTCCGTATCACCTGTCCTTTGTGGAGAAGTTTATGAAGAAAAACACCATTGACCACAAGTCCATCAGGAAGTGGTCAGCACGTAGTGTCCTTGAGACCCTTCGGGAAAAGGAGAGGGCGGATCCTATCGAGCGGTTCCCTGGGCAGACTGTCAAAGCCATTTGGCAGAATGCCTCATCGCCAGAACTTTCCAACAAGCACCAAGACATGACTTGGCTGGTGGTGAGAAAGGCTCTGCCTGTGAGATCCTTTATGCACGCCTGGACTCTCTCCCGCACCGCACGCTGCCCTCGAAGCGGCTGCGGGGGGAGGAACGAGACTGTCACACACCTCCTTCTGGAATGTGCCAATGCGGAAGAAGTCTGGAGAAGAATGCAGTGGTGTTTGTCGAGGTTCATCCTGAGCAGCGCTGTGACACGGGACTCCGTGCTGTATGGCCTGTTCCCCGGGATGCACACCGAGACGAATATCAGCTGTGCCTGGAGAATCATCAACTCAGTGAAAGACGCTCTCTGGGCGGTCTGAAACCTGTTGATCTTCCAGCTGAAGGAGTTGACTCCAACTGAGTGTTGCAGACTGGCACATTCCAAGGTCCAGGACTACGTGGTGAGGGATGCACTGAAGCTTGGGGCAGCTGCCGCCAAGGCACGGTGGGGAAAAACCGTGTGACATCTGCCTGCCTAAAGAAGAACAGGGGGCCCACGCAGTTTTTTGGGCTCTGTTGATGCCTCAGCTAAAGATGTAATTGTACAGACCTGTAAATAGGAATGATTACTCTGTTTCGGTATGCAAGAAAATGGAATGTTTACATATGAATGGCATGTCCAGCTGTACAGACCATCAAATTATTTATGAATAAAGTATACTTTTGAAATTAAAAATAAAGATACAAGCTCTCTTTTGATATTGAAGCCTGGAGACTGGGGTCATTCTTAGCAATCGTGATCAGAAGTGTTAATAAGCTATTCAGAGCAGTGATTGTGACTAACGGTTCCTAGTTGCCTGGGTAATATGGTATGAAGTCACTCTGCATATTATACAACTTTTACAACAACAGGGAAAATTCAATAATTACACAGCGAATGGTCATATCCTTTAGGAAATACCTTTGTCATTAATATAGGTTGATGATTCCTTCTCAGTTAGTTATCCTTTCTGGGTTAGATCGCATATGGACCACTCATCTATTTATCTGCAAGGAATTCATACCATCGCTTATGCCCTTCTAATTCTACCTCCGTAATATTCTTAACTAGCTCCTGTCTCCAGTTGACCTGCTACTGAAACCCTTGTCCACTCATTTGTTTCCTCTTGACATCGCTCATGGCCTCGGTCTCACATTCTACCCTTCATAAACTGGAGGTCATTCAAACTGTTACTGCTGGTCACAGTCTTGTTCCCTTGTTAACTCCCAGTGCTTGCACCAGTACACTGGCTCCCAGTCAAGCAACATTGTGATTTTAAAATTCTAATCCTGGTTTTGTAATCCCTCCATGTCCACATGCCTCCTTTGCTCTGTAATTCCCGAACCCCCAAAACCTCCAAGATATCTGCTTCTCCAATTCTGGCCTCTTGAGTTTTCCAAATTATAATTGTTCCATCACTAATGCCAGGGTGTTGAGTTGTCCTGGTCCTGAGCTCTGGAACTCAATCCCAACTTCTCCACCTCTCGTCCTTACTTTCCGTCTTTTCAGACCCTCCTTAAAAGGTAGCATTTTGACCTACTAGTCATGTGATTTAACATCTCCTTATGTGGCTCATTGTCAAATTAATAATGCACCTGGGAAGTCCCTTGGGACATTTCATTATGTAAATAAAGGTTGTTGTTGAATGATCCAGGACAAAGGGAATGTTGCATAATCAGAGGTGTCACCTTTCAGGTGAGACAATCCAAGATTAGGATTATATTAATATTTATACCTGAACCCAAACAGATAAATTGGTCCCAGTTTATAACTTGCTTTGCAGGAACTGGCTGCTAAACTCCCCTAAAGACACCAATGACTGCATTTCAAATGTAATTCATTGGGTGTAAGGCAACTCATTGCATTCTAGAAAAATACCTGCCACAGTTTCACTGCAAGTTTACAAGAGAATTTTCTTTGTACAGATTTTTGCTCCTTATTTTTACACCTCCTTTCTCCAGTCAGTTCTGAGATGAAAGAAAAATCAAAATAAAACTGTTGGGTTTGTGCAGCTCACCAAACCATCAATTCCAAAGTGAAATGAAAGAATTGGCTCTGACTAAATCTGATTAAACCAATGACTGTTTTTGATCATTTCTGTAGCTTAATTTGGAGGAAGTTCAGAAACCTGGAGCAACATTTACTTTAAAAAATACAAATTTTAATGAGGAAATACATTTAAATAATTTAATAAATTATGAAATGCATTAAATAATTCATTTTGGATTTTTTTTTAGTGTCGAATTACAGAGTTTGAAAACACAAGAAGTCTAAGTCTGGTCTATTTAAATGTAATTCGACCCATTTGAAAGTTTATTTCAAAATTTTTGATGTTATTTCATTTATGTTGGTTCTTTCTCCCTGAACTGTTTCCTTTCCAGACAGTGGAACATTCCAGTGTGTACAGATGTCTCTACAGTAATTGTCATCATTGCTGACAGCTTCATTTAGCTCTGAGAGAAATCAATCCTCAGTATGTCAGTACATATACTGGACCATTTAGACTGCCTCTAGACATGGGATTTAAATTTTTTGGGATGTAAAACCTCCCAATTTCCTCAGTCATGAGAAGGGTGTTGTGAAACTTGAAAGGATTCAGAAAAGATTTACAAGGATGTTGCCAGGGTTAGAGGGTTTGAGTCATAGGGAGAGGCTGAATAGGCTTTGGCTTTTCCCTGGAGTGTTGGAGGCTGAGGGGTGACCTGATAGAGGTTTATAAAGTTATTAGGGGCATGGATAGGATAAATAGACAAAGCCTTTTCCCTAGGGTGGCGGCGTCCAGAACTAAAGGGCATAGGTTTTGGGTGAGAGGGGAAAGATATAAAAGGGATCTAAGGGGTAACTTTTTCACTCAGAGGGTGGTACGTGTATGGAATGAGCTGCCAGAGGAAGTGGTAGAGGCTGGTACAATTACAACATTTAAAAGGCATTTGGATGGGTATATGAATAGGAAGGGTTTAGAGGGATATGGCCCAATTGCTGACAAATGGGACGAGAAGGATTGGCATTGGACCGAAGGGTCTGTTTCCGCGCTGTACATCTCAATGACTATATGACTCTAAAAATCAAATGAAAGATTGAAATGGTGAGAATCACAATCATGTTCTAAGTAAAGTATAAAGCTGAAATAACTGGAAGCAGTTGGAGAGGTCATGAGAGGTACCAAGGAGAAGCGGAGCCTGTCAGGATACGTAAATCTACAGTTTAAATTACTTTTAGTTCCAGCTTTCTTCAGTTCCTGGAGGCAGTTGGAGATGTCACAAGGTTACATATTTGGGTGGTCGCTTTACCCGAAACACTACTCAGGTAGTGTCTCCTGCTCATCCTCCTCCTCTAACCAAAAAAAAGTTCTGTGCGTTGGTTGGAAAGGTGACAAGTGTTTTCTTTGGTGTTTCATTTTTTCAGTCGTCTGTTTGGGAATTTAGAATAGTGGGAATGGCGGTGAGGGCAGTTGAATGTTTCTCCTGCAGAATGTGGGAGGTAAGGGTCACCACTAGTGTCCCTACTGACTGCATCTGTGGGAAGTGCACCCAACTCCAGCTCCTCGAAAACCGCGTTAGGGAACTGGAGCTGGAGTTGGATGAACTTTGGATCGTTCAGGAGGTAGAGGGGGTTGTTGAGAGGAGCTACAGAGAGGTAGTTACTCAACAACCACTTGAAGAAGGTAGATGGGTTACCGTCAGGGATAGGAAAGTGAACCGGCAGGCAGTGCAGGGATCTCCTGTGGTGGTTCCCCTCAACAACAAATATACCATTTTGATACTGTTGTGGGGGGGGTGGGGGATGACTTACCAAGAGAAAGCAATGGGGCACAGGTCTCTGGCACAGTGTATGTTGCTACTGATCAGAGGGGAAGGGAGAAGAGGAGCAGAGCTTTAATCACTGGGTACTCCATAGTTAGGAGGACAGATAGGAGATTCTTTGGGGATGAGAGAGACTCACGATTGGTGAGTTGCCTCCAAGGCACCAGGATTCAATATGTCTCTGATCATGTTTTCGGGATCCTTGAAGGGGAGGGGGACCAACCCCAAGTCATGGTCCACATAGGCACCAATGACATAGGTAGGTAGAAAGGTGGGATCTAAGGCAGAAATTCAGATAGCTAGGGTGGACGCTTAGAGCTAGAACAACTAGAGTTGTTATCTCAGGTTTGTTACCTTGCCACGTGCTAGTAAAGCGAGGAACAGGGAGAGAGCGGAGCTTAACACGTGGCTGTAGGGATGGTGCAGGAGGGAGGGTTTGGATTCCTGGATAATTGGAGCTCTTTCTGGGGAAGTTGGGACCTCTACAAACAGGATGGTTTTCACCCGAAACAGAGGGGTATCAATATCCTGGAGGAGGATATTTGCTAGTGCTCTTCGGGGGTGGGGGTGGGGGGGGGAGCTTAAACTCATGCAGCAAGGGGATGAGATCCTGAATTGTAGTTCCTGTGTACAGGAGGTTGAGGGTAGTGAGGTCAGGGATAGATTTACAAGGTTGCAAAAGGGCACCGGCAATCAGGATGTTGGTGTGAAGTGTGTCTACTTCAATGCCAGGAGCATCCGGTGGGTGAACTTGCAGCATGGATTGGTACCTGGGATTTTGATGTTGTGGCCATTTCAGAGACATGGGTAGAGGAGGGACAGAAATGGTTGTTGCAGATTCTGGGGTTTAGATGCTTCAGCAAGAACAGAGATGATGGGAAAAGAGTGGTGGGGGGGTGGTGACATTGTTAATCAAGGGTAGTATTACAGCGACTGAGATAACATTTGAGGACTTGTCCACTGAGGTAGTTTGGGCTGAGGTTAGAAACAGGAAAGAAGAGGTCACCTAATTGGGAGTTTTCTGTAACTTCCGAATTGTTCCAGGGACATAGAGGAAAGGATAGCAAGGATGACTCTGGTTAGGAGCAAGAATAACAGGGTAGTTTTTATGGCGAACTTTAACTTCCCCAATATTGACTGGGAAAACTATAGTTCAAGAAGTTTAGATGGGTCAGTTTTTGTTCAATATGTGCGGGAGGGTTTTCTGACACAGTATGTAGACAGGCCAAAAAGGGGCGATGTCATATTGGATTTGGTATTGGGTAATGAACCCGGCCAGGTGTTAAATTTGGAGATGGGTGAGTGCTTTGGTGATAGTGACCACAATTTGGTTATGTTTCACAATAGCATTGGGCAGGGATAGGTATATACCACAGGGAAGGAGGTATAATTGGGGGAAAGGCAACTATGATGTAATTAGGCAAGATTTAGGATGCATAGGATGGGGAAGGAAACTGCAGGGGATGGACACACTTGAAATGTGGAGCTTATTCGAGGAACAGCTAAGTACATACCTATCAGGCAGGGAGGTAGCTGTCAAGAGAAGGAGCTATGGTTTACTAAAGAAGTTGAAGCACTTGTCAAGAGAAAGAAGAAAGCTTATGTGAGGATGAGGCCTGAAGGTTCAGTTAGGGGACTTGAGAGTTATAAGTTAGCCAGAAAAGATCTAAAGAGAGGGCTAAGAAGAGCCAGAAGGGGACATGAGAAGTTGTTAGTGGATAGGATCAAGGAAAACCCAAGGCCTTGTATAGGTATATCAGAAATAAAAGAATGACTGGAGTAAGATTAGAGTCAAGATTAGAGTGGTGCTAGAAAAGCACAGCAGGTCAGGCAGCACCAGGACGCAGGAAGATCGACGTTTTGAGCAAAAGCCCTTCATCAGGAAATCCCTGATGAAGGGCTTTTGCCTGAAACGTCGATTTTCCTGCTCTTCAGATGCTGCCTGACCTATTGTGCTTTTGCAGCACCACTCTAATCTTGACTCTAATCTTTAGCATCTGCAGTACCCACTTCTGCCTTGGGTAAGATTAGGGCCAATCAAAGTCAGGAGTGGAAAGTTGTGTGTGAAATCTGAGGACACGGGGGGAAGCTCTTAATGAATACTTTTCGTCAGTATTCACATTGGAAAAGGGCAATATTAGTGAGAATACGGAGATACAGACTACAGGATTAGATGGGATTGAGGTTGACAAAGAGGAAGTTTTAGCAATTTTGGAAGATCTGAAAATAGATAAGATCCCTTGGCCAAATGGGATTTATCCCCTGATTCTCTGGGAAGCCAGGGAGGAGATTGCAGAGCCTTTGGCTTTGATCTTTATGTCATTATTATCGACAGGAGTAGTGCCAGAAGGCTGGAGGATAATAACTGTTGTTCCCTTGTTTAAGAAGGGGAGTCAAGACAACCCTAGTAACTATAGGCCATGAGCCTTACTTCAGTTGTGGGTAAGGCATTGGAAAAGGTTATAAGAGATAGGATTTAAAATCATGTGGAAAGGAATAATTTGATTAGGGATAATCAACACGGTTTTGTGAAGGGTAGGTTTGGCCTCATTAACCTTATTGAGTTCTTTGAGAAGGTGACAAAACAGGTGGATGAAGGTAAAGCGGTTGAGGTGGTGTATATTGACATCAGTAAGGCACCTGATAAGGTTCCACACCTTTGGCTATTGCTCAAAACACAGAGTTTTGGGACTGAAAGCGATTTAGCAGTTTGGCTCAGAAATTGGCTAGTTGAAAGAAGACAGAGGGTGGTGGTTGATGAGAAATGTTTATGCTGGGGTTCAGTTTCTAGTGTTGTACTAATGTCATTTTTATAAATGATCTGGATGTGGGTGTAGGAGGATGGGTTAGTACATTTACGGATAACACTAAGGTCGGTAGAGTTGTGGATAGTGCCGAAGGATATTATGGCTTACAGAGGGACATAGATAAGATGCAGAGCTGGGCTTAGAAGTGGTAAATGGAGTTAATGCATAAAAGTGTGAGATAGCTCACTTCGGAAGAAGTAACAGGAATGCAGAGTACTAGGCTAATGGTAAAATTCTTGGCAGTGTCAATGAACAGAGAGATCTCAGTGTCCAGCTGCATAAATCCCTGAAAGTTGTCACCCAGGTTGATAGGATTGTTAATAAGACATATGGTATGTTAGAACAAAGAACAAAGAAAATTTACAGCCCAGGAACAGGCCCTTTGGCCCTCCAAGCCTGAGCTGATCTGAATGTACTATCTAAACCTATCGCTCAATTCCTAAGTATCTGTATCCCTCTGCTTCCAACCTCCTCATGCATCTGTCCAGATGCACCATGCCTGCCTCTACTACCTCTGCTGGCAATGTGTTCTGGAGTGACTGGGCTTGTATATCCTTGAGTTTAGAAGACTGAGAGGGGATCTGATTGAGACATATAAGATTATTAAAGGATTGGACACTCTGGAGGCAGGAAACATTTTTCCACTGATGGGTGAGTGCCGAACCAGAGGACACAGCTCAAAAATATGGGGTAGACCATTTAGGACAGAGATGAGGAGAAACTTCTTCACCCAGAGAATGGTGGCTGTGTGGAATGCTCTGCCCCAGAAGGCAGTGGAGGCCCAGTCTCTGGATTCATTTAAGAAAGAGTTGGATAGAGCTCTCAAGGATAGTGGAATCAAGGGTTATGGAGATAAGGCAGGAACAGGATACTGATTAAGGATGATCAGCCATGATAATACTGAATGGTGGTGCAGGCTCGAAGGGCAGAATGGCCTACTCCTGCACCTATTATTTATTGTCTATTGTCAGCCTCTGTGTAAAGTACTTGCTGTGCATATCCCCCTTAAACTTTTCACCTCTTACCTTGAATGCGTGACCTCTCATTATTGATTCCCTCACCCTGGGAAAAAGCTTATCTCTATCTACCCTGTCTATACCCTTCATGATTTTGTAGACCTCAATCAGGTCCCCCCTCAATCTCCTTTTTTCTAATGTAAACAATCCTAACCTACTCAACCTCTCTTCATAGCTAGCACCTTCCATACCAGGCAACATCCTCGTAAATCTTCACTGCACCCTCTCCAAAGTGTCCACATTCTTTTGGTAATGTGGCAACCAGAACTGTACACAGTATTCTAAATGTGGCTGAACCAAAGTCTTGTACAATTTTAACATGACCTGCCAGCTCTTATACTCAATACCCCGTCCAATGAAGGCAAGCGTACTATATGCCTTCTTGACCACTCTATCCACCTATGCAGCCACCTTCAGGGTACAATGGACCTGAACTCCCACATCTCTCTGTTCATCAACTTTTCCCAAGGCTCTTCTATTTACAGTATAGTTCATTCTAGAGTAGACTTCCCAAAATGCATCACCCCATATTTGCCTGGATTAAACTCCATCAGCCACTTCTCTGCCCAACTCTCCAGTCTATCGATATTCTCCTGTATTCTTTGACAGTCCCCTATGTTTTGTGCTAGTCCACCAATCCTTGTGTCATCTGCAAACTTACTGATCATACCAACAGTGCCCTGATCATTTATGTATATCACAAACAACACTGGCCCCAATACTGACCCCTGTGGAACACCACTGGTCACCTTCCTCTATTTTAAGAAACTCTTTTCAACTACTACTCTCTGTCTCCTGTTGCTCAACCAGTTCTTTATCCACCTAACTAGAACATCCTGCACACGATGTGACTTCACTTTCTCCATTAGTTTACCATGGGGAACCTTATCAAACGCCTTACTAAAGTGCATGTATATGACATCGACAGCCCTTTCTTCATCTATCAATTTGATCACTTCCTCAAATAACTCTATTAAATTGGTAAGGCATGATCTCCCCCCACACAAAACCATGTTGCCGATCACTGATAAGCCCATTCTTTTCCAAATATAAATAGACTTTATCCCTCAATACCTTTTCCAGCAACTTTCCCACCACTGACGTCTTGCTCACTAGTATGTAGTTACCCGGAATATCCCTACTACCCTTCCTGTACAGGGCGACAACATGAGCAGCCCTCCAGTCCTCCAGCACCTCACCTGTGTTTAAGGATGCTACAAAGATATCTGTCAGGGCCCCAGCTATTTCCTCATCTCGCCTCCCTCAGTAACCTGGAATAGATCCCATCCGGTCCTGAGGATTTGTCCACCTTAATATCCTTTAGCCTACCCAACACATCTTCCCTCCTTATGTCAATGTGATCCAGAGTAAACAAACTTCTATCTCTAATCTCAGCTTTCTTCACCTCCCATTCCTCTGTGAACACTGATGTGAAGTAATCATTGAGAATCTCACCCATTTTCTCAGGTTTGACACATTAACCTTCCTTCCTTATCCTTTAATGGATCAACCCTTTCTCTAGCTACCCTCTTGCTTCTTATATAAGAATAAAAGGCCTTGGGATTCTCCTTAATTCTGCTCGCTTAAGTTATTTCATGACCCCTTTTAACCCGCTTGATTCCTCATTTAAGATTGGTCCTATTGGATGTAGGTTTGCTCGCTGAGCTGGAAGGTTCATTTTCAAACATTTGGTCACTATACTAGGTAACATGTTTAGTGAGCCTCTGGACGAAACACTGCTGATGTTTCCTGCTTTCTATTTATATGTGTGGGTTTCTTTGTGTTGGTGATGTCATTTCCTGTGGTGATGTCATTTCCTATAGTGATGTCATTTCTTGTTCTTTTTCTCAGGGATGGTAAATAGGATTCAAGTCAATGTGTTTGTTGATAGAGTTCTGGTTGGAATGCCCTGCTCCTAGGAATTCTCGTGTGCATCTCTGTTTGGTTTGTCCTAGGATGTATGTGTTGTCCCAGTCGAAGTGGTGTCCTTCCTTCTCTGTATGTGAGGAAATTAGTGAGAGAGGGTCATGTCGTTTTGTGGCTAGTTGATTTTCATGTATTCTGGTGGCTAGCTTTCTGCCTGTTTGTTCAATGCAGTGTTTGTTACAGATCTTGCACGGTATTTTGTAAATGACATTGGTTTTGCTTGTTGTCTGTGTAGGGTCTCTCAAGTTCATTGGCTGCTGTTTTAGCGTATTGCTGGGTTTGTGGGCTACCATGATGCCACAGGGTCTGAGTAATCTGGCAGTCATTTCTGAGATGTCTTTGATGTAGGGGAGAGTGGCTAGGGTTTCTGGATGCGTTTTGTCTACTTGTTTGGGTTTGTTGCTGAGAAGTCGGTGGACTGTGTTTATTGGGTACCCATTCTCTTTGATACACTGTATAGGTGGTTTTCCTCTGCTCTGTGTAGTTCCTCTGTGCTGCAGTGTGTGTTGGCTCATTGAAATAATGTTCTGATGCAGCTTCATTTGTGGGTGTTGGGATGATTGCTTCTGTAGTTCAATATTTGGTCTGTATATGTTGTTTTCCTGTAGACGCTGGTTTGAAGTTCTCCATTGGCTGTTCGCTCTACTTTGACATCTAGGAATGACAGTTTGTTGTGGCTTTCCTCCTCTTTAGTTAACTTTATGCCAGTAAGGGTATTATTAATGGTCTTGAAGGTATCCTCTAACTTGTTTTGTTTAGTGATGACAAAGGTGTCATCCATGTAGCGGACCCAAAGTTTGGATTGGATGGTTGTCAGAGCTGTTTGTTTGAACAGGAAATGACATCACCACCCCAAAGAAACCCAAACATATAAATAGAAAGCATGAAACATCAGCAATGTTTCGTCCGGAGGCTCACTGAAGATGTTACCTAATATGGTGACAAAACGTTTGAAAATGGATCTTCTAGCTCAGTGAGCAAACCTACATCCAGAACCTCAACCTGAGTTACAAAACAAATTAGTCCGACTCTCCCAATATTCTTCCCAGGCCCGTTCTGTCCTTAGCTGCCTGGACCTTACATATGCTTCCCTTTTCCTCTTGGCTTAGTCGCACGATTTCTCCTGTCATCCACGAATCTTGAATTGCCTATCCCTTGTTTTCAAAGGGACATGCCTATCCTGCACTATCTTCAACCTATCTTTGAAAACCTCCCACATGTCAAATGTGGACTTCCCTTCAAATAGCTGCTCTCAATCCACATTTCCCAGCTCCTTCCTAATTTTGATATAATTGTCCTTGGCCCAGTTTAGTACTCTTCCCTTAGGACCACTCTCATCTTTGTCTACGAGTATTCTAAAACTTACAGAATTGTAATCACTATTCCCAAAGAAATCCCACACTGGAATTTTATACCACCTAGCCTGGCTCATTCCTCAACACCAGGTCCAATATGGCCCCTTCCCTTGTCGGACTGTTGACATACTGCTGTAGAAAACTTTGTTGGATGTTCCTTACAAATTCTGCTCCACCCAAACCTCTGACACCAAGTGTATCACATTCACTGTTGAGAAATTTAAAATCTCCCATCATCACCACCCTGTTGTCTCTACACCTTTCCATAATCTGTTTACCTATTTGGTCTTCTACCTGTAATATAGTCCCACCAGTGTAGAACATAGAATGTAGAACATAGAATATAGAACATAGAACATTACAGCGCAGTACAGGCCCTTCAGCCCTCGATGTTGCGCCACCCTGTCATACTAATCTGAAGCCCATCCCACCTACACTATTCCATGTACGTCCATTTGCCTGTCTAATGACGACTTAAATGCACTTAAACTTGGTAAATCTACTACCGTTGCAGGCAAAGCATTCCATACCCTTACTACTCTCTGAGTAAAGAAACTACCTCTGACATCTGTCCTATATCTATCTCCCCTCACTTTAAAGTTGTGTCCCCTCGTATTTGCCATCCCCATACTTGGAAAAAGTCTCTCCCTGTCCACCTTACCTAACCCTCTGATTATCTTGTATGTCTCTATTAAGTCACCACTCAACCTTCTTCTCTCTAATGAGAACAGCCTCAAGAACCTCAGCCTTTCCTTGTAAGACCTTCCCTCCATACCAGACAACATCCCAGTAAATCTCCTCTGCACCCCTTGCTTCCACATTCTTCTTATAACGCGATGACCAGAACTGTACACAATACTCCAAGTGCGGCCGTACCAGAGCTTTGTACAGCTGCAGCATAACCTCCTGGTTCCGGAACTCAATCCCTCTATTAATAAAGGCCAAAACACTGTATGCCTTCTTAACAACCCTGTCAATCTGGGTGGCAACTTTCAGGGATCTGTGTACATGGACACCGAAATCTCTTTGCTCATCTGCACTTCCAAGAATCTTACCATTAGCCCAGTACTTTGCATTCGATTACTCCGTCCAAAGTGTATCACCTCACACTTGTCCACATTAAACTCCATTTGCCACCTCCCAGTCCAGCTCTGCATCCTATCTATGTCTCTCTGCAACCTACTACATTCTTCGTCACTATCCACAACTCCACCGACCTTCGTGTCGTCTGCAAGTTTACCAACCCACCCTTCTAAGCCCTCATCCAGGTCATTTATAAAAATGACTAACAGCAGCGGACCCAACACCAACCCTTGCGGTATGCCGCTAGTAACTGGACACCAAGATGAACATGTTCCATCAACTACAACCCTCTGTTTTCTTTCAGCAAGCCAATCACTGATCCAAACTGCTATGTCTCCCACAATCCCATTCCTCCGCATTTTGTATAATAGCCTACTGTGGGGAACCTTATCGAACGCCTTGTTGAAATCCATATACACCACATCAACCGGTTTACTCTCATCAACCTGTTTGGTCACTTTGTCAAAAAACTCAATAAGATTCATTAGGCACGACCTACCCTTCACAAAACCATGCTGACTGTCCCTGATCAGATTATTCTTTTCTAGATGGTTATAAATCCTATCTCTTATAACCTTTTCCAACACTTTACCAACAACTGAAGTGAGACTCACTGGTCTGTAATTACCAGGGTTGTCTCTACTACCCTTTTTGAACAAGGGTCCACATTTGCTATCCTTCAGTCCTCAGGCACTATTCCTGTAGACAATGATGATTTGAAGATCAATGCCAAAGGCTCGGCAATCTCTTCCCTTGCTTCCCAGAGGATCCTTGGATAGATCCCATCCGGCCCAGGGGACTTGTCTATTTTCACACTCTGCAGTATTTCTAATACCTCTTCCTTGTGAATCTCAATCTCTTCTAGTCTAGATGCAAGTATGTCTGTATCTTCCTTGCCAACATTTTCATTTTCTATAGTGAACACTGTCGAAAAATATTTATTTAGTGCTTTCTCTATCTCCTCTGACTCCACACACAACTTCCCACTATTATCCTTGATTGGTCCTAATTTAACTCTCGTCATTCTTTTATCCCTGACATACCTATCGAAAGCCTTAGGGTTAACCCTGATCCTATCCACCAACAACTTCTCATGTCTGCTCCTGGCTCTTCTGACCTCTCTTTTTAGGTCTTTTCTGACTTCCTTGTAACCCTCAAGCGCCCTAACTGAGTTTTCACATTTTGTCCTAACATAAGCCGCCTTCGTATTCTTGACCACGGATTCCACTTCCTTAGTAAATCATGGCTCACACGTTCTATATCTTCCTCCCTGCCTGACAGGTATATACTTATCGAGGACACATAGGAGCTTTTCCTTGAATAAGTTCCACATTTTTAATGTACTCGTCCACTGCAGTTTCCTTCCCCATTCTACGCTTCCTAAATCTTTCTTAATTGCATCGTAATTTCCCTTCCCCCAGCTGTAACTCTTGCTTGGTGGAGTACACCTGTCCTTTCCCATCACTAAAGTAAACCTGACAGAATTGTGATCGCTGTCTCCAAAGTGCTCATCTACTTCCAAATCTAACACCTGGCCAGGCTCATGACCCAACACTAAATCTAATGTGGCTTCGCCCCTTGTAGGCCTGTCTACATACTGTGTCAGGAAGCCCTCCTGCACACACTGGACAAAAACTGACCCATCTATAGTACTCGTACTGTAGTGATCCCAGTCAATGTTTGGATAGTTGAAGTCCCCCATGACAACTACCCTGCCTCTCTCACTCCTATCGAGAATCATCTTTGCTATCCTTTCCTCTACATCTCTGGGACTATTCGGAGGCCTATAGAAAACTCCCAGCATGGTGACTTCTCCTTTCCTGTTTCTAACCTCAGCCCGCACTACCTCAGTTAACGAGTCCCCAAACATCCTTTTTACAACTGTTCTATTTTCCCTGATCAACAATGCCACACCCTCCCCCTCTTTTACCATCTTCTCTGTTCTTACTGAAACATCTGAATCCTGGGAACTGCAACAGCTATTCCTGTCCCTGCTCTATCCATGTCTCCGTAATGACCACAACATCGAAGTCCCAGGTACCAACCCATGCTGCTAGTTCACCCACTTTATTTCGGATGCTCCTCACGTTGTAACTGCAGCCTTCTTATTTCTCAGCTCCACCCATAAATGCCTCACTGCTCAAGCCCTCCACAGTGTCCCCCTTTAGCACAGCCATGATATTATCCCTGACCAGCAATGCAACTCCTCCCCTTCAACCAAGTCTCTGTGATCACAATAATGTCATATTCCCAGGTGCCAATCCAAGCCCTAAGTTCATCTGCCTTACCCACTATACTCCTTGCATTAAAGTATATACACTTCAGGCCACCGGTTCTTTTGTGTTCATCTGCTCTCCGCTTATTCTTCCCCTTGGTAAGTAATGCTAACTTTGTGATCCTTACAGTCTCCAGTTTCCAACTGACTGTCTAGTAGTCTTCTCTTCTGGTTCCCAGTCCCCTGCCGCATTAGTTTAAAACCTCCCCAACAGCAGTAGCAAAAACTCCTCCAAGGACATTGGTTCCAGTCTGGTTCCGGTGTAGACCATCCAATTTGTAATAGTCCCACCTTCCCCAGAACCGGTCCCAATGCCCCACAATCTGAACCCCTCCCTCCTACACCATTCCTCAAGCCACGTGTTCATCCTGCCTATTCTTTAATTTCCCTGGCGAGCACGTGACACTGGTAGTAATCCCAAGAACACTATCTATGAGGTCCTCCTCTTTAGCTTCTCTCCTAGCTCCCTGAATTCTGCTTTCAGGACCTCATCTTGTTTTTTACTTTTATTGTTGGTGTCTATATGCACCAAGACAACTGGCTGTTCACCCTCCCCTTTTAGAATGCTCTGCAGCTGATCTGTGACATCTCTGACCCGAGCACCTGGGAGGCAGCATAACATCCGGGAGTCCCGTTTTGGGCCACAGATCCGCCTCTCTACTCCCCTCACAACAGAATCCCCTATGACTATGACCATATGAGTCTTTTTCCCACCCTTCTGAACAGCAGTGCCCGCCACGGTGCCATGATTCTGGCAACTGCTGCCCTCCCCTGGTGAGCCATCTCCCCCAACAGTATCCAAAATGGTATATCTGTTTTGGAGGGAGATGGCCACAGGGGACACCTGCACTGCCTTCTTACTCTTTCTCTGCCTTTTGGTCATCCATTTACTGTCTCCCTCAGTGACTCTAACCTGGGGTGTGACCAATTCATTAAATGTGCTATCCACGACCTCCTCAGCATCGTGGATGCTCCACAGTGAGTCCATCCGCAGCTCCAGAGCCGTCATGCGGTCAAACAAAAGCTGCAGCTGGACACACTTCCTGCAAGTGTAAGAGATAGGGACATCAGCCACTTCCCTGAGCTCCGACATCAAGCAAGAGGCACATGCCGTGGCTCTGAGGTCCCCTGCCACTGTTAGCCTTAGCTTTATGTCAACTAACTAAAAGCAAATAATGCACTTAAATATATGAAAGAAAAGAAATAAGCCTTACCTTACAGAGTCCTTTTTCTTCTGATTAGAGGAGGGGGCGGGAGGGAGATACTACACATTTAGTATCATGGGTTTAGCCGCTGCTCAAATTTATACTAAGTGCTTACCTTCCCAGCAACCTCCTGGTCTTCAGCGTCACCTCCGCTCTGTCTCCCACTGCTCCCAGACAGGTGTTGGCGTTTATTGGTAGTGGGATTGAGTTTCGGAGCCATGAGGTCATGCTTCAGCTGTACAAGACACTGGTAAGGCCACTAGGAGAAAGTGAGGACTGCAGATGCTGGAGACCAGTGTTGAAAAATGTGGTGCTGGAAAAACACAGTATGCCAGGCATCCAAGGAGCAGGAGAATTGACATTTCGGGTATAAGCCCTTTTTCAGGAATGAGGCTGGTGTGCCAGGCGGGCTGAGATAAAAGGTAGGGGGGGGGAGGGAATTCCCAGCGCCCCTCCCCCAAATCCCCTCCCCCGTGCCTTTTATCTCAGTCCACTTGGCACACCAGCCTCATTCCTGAGGAAGGGCTTATGCCCGAAATGTCGATTCTCCTGCTCCTCAGATGCCTGGCCTGCTGTGTTTTTCCAGCATCACATTTTTCAACACTGGTAAGGCCACACCTGGACAACTGCATGCAATTTGAGAACATAGATCATAGAACATTACAGTGCAGAACAGGCCCTTCGGCCCTCGCTATTGTGCCAACTTGTGAGCCAATTCTAAGCCCATCCCTCAACACTATCCTATCATCATCCATGTGCTTATCTAAGGATTGTTTAAATCTCCCTAATGTGGCTCAGTTAACTACACTGGCAGGTAGGGCATTTCACACCCTTACCACTCTTTGCGTAAAGAAACCTGCCTCTGACATCTGTCTTAAATCTATCACCCCTCAATTTGTAACTATGCCCTCTCATACAAGCTGATGCCATCATCCTAGGAAAAAGACTTTCACTGTCTACCCTGTCTAATCCTCTGATCATCTTGTATGTTTTTATCAAATCCCCTCTTAGCCTTCCTCTTTCCAATGAGAACAGACCCATGTCCCTCAGCCTTTCCTCATAAGACCTTCCCTTTTGGTAAATCTCCTTTTCCAATGTTTCCACATCCTTCTTGTAATGGGGCGACCAGAGCTGTACACAATATTCCAAGTGCGGCTTCACTAGAGTTTTGTATAGTTGTATCATGACGTTATGGCTCCAGAACTCAATCCCTCTACCAATAAAAACTAACACACCGTATGCCTTCTTAACAGCACTATCAACCTGGTGGTAACTTTCAGGGATCGATGTACATGGACACCAAGATCCCTCTGCACATCCACGCTACGAAGAATTTTTCCATTGACCCAGTATTCTGCCTTCCTGTTATTCTTCCTAAAGTGAATAACCTCACATTTATCTGAATTGAACTCCATTTGCCACCTCTCAGTCCAATTCTGCATTTTATCCAAGTCCCCATGCAACCTGCAACCTGTAACATTATTCCACTCTGTCCACTACTCCACCGATTTTATTGTCATCTGCAAACTTAATAACCCATCCACCTATGCCTGTGTCCAAGTCATTTATAAAAATGACAAACCGTAGTGCTCCCAAAACAGATCCTTGTGGCACACCATTAGTAATCGGACTCCAGGCTGAATGTTTTCCATCAACCACCACTCACTGCCTTCTTACAGAAAGCCAGTTTCTAATCCAAACTGCTAAATCATCTTCAATCCCATGCCTCCACATTTTCTCCAACAGCCTACCATGTGGAACCTGATCAAAGGCTTTGTTGAAGTCCATGTATACCCCGTCAACTGCCCTACCCTCATCTACATGCTTGATCACCTTCTCAAAAAATTCAATGAGGTTTGTGAGACACAACCTGCCCTTGACAAAGCCATGTTGACTATCTGCAACCAAATTGTTGCTTGTTGGATGATTATAAATCCTATCTCTCATAATCCTTTCCAAAACTTTTCTTACAACAGATGTAAGGCTCACTGGCCTATAATTACCTGGGTTCCTCTACCGCCCTTCTTGAACAAGGGCACAACTATTGTAATCCTCCAGTTCTTTGGTACTAAACCTGTAGACAATGATGACTCAAAGATCAAGGCCAAAGGCTCTGCTATCTCCTCCCTAGCCTCCCAGAGAATCCTTGGATAAATCCCATCTGGCCCAGGGGACTTTCCTGCTTTCACTCCTTCTGGAACTGATAACACCTCTTCCTTACTAACCTCAATCTTTTCTAGTCTAATATCCCATATCTCATTCTTCTCCTGTACAAAATTCTCCTTTTTCAGAGTGAAAGCAGATGAGAAATATTTGTTTAGCACCTCTCCGATCTCCACAAGATTCACACTCAACTTCCCACTTCTGTCTTTGACGCTGCTCGTTGGATGCTGCCTGAACTGCTGTGCTCTTCCAGCACTACTAATCCAGTATTTGATTTTCAGCATCTGCAGTCATTGTTTTTACCTTGGACCTATTCCTACCCTAGTCATTCTTTTATTCCTCACATACCTTTAGAAAGCTTTAGGGTTCTCCTTTATTCTACCTGCTAAAGACTGCTCATGCCCTCTCTTTGCTCTTCTTAACTCTCTCTTTAAATCCTTCCTAGCTGATCTGTAACTCTCCATCGCCTCATCTGTACCATCTCGTCTCATTGTCACATAAACCTCCTTCTTCCGCTTAACAAGAGATGTAATTTCTTTAGTAAACCATGGTTCCCTTACCTTATCACTTCCTCTCTGCCTGACAGGGACATATCTACTGAGGACATGCAATATCTGTTCCTTAAACCAGCTCCACATTTCAATTGTCCCCATTCCCTGCATTTTGCTACCCCATTCTATGCATCCTAAGTCTTGCCTAATCGCATTATAATTGCCCTTCCCCTATCTATAACTCTTCCCTGTGCCATGTACCTATTCCTTTCTGTCACTAAACTAAATGTAACCAAATTATGGTCACTCTCCAAAGTGCTCACCCACCACTAAATCAAACACCTGGCCTGGTTCATGACCAAGCACCAGATCCAGTGTGGCCTCCCCTCTTGTCACCCTTTCAACATACTGTGTTATGAAACCCTCCTGTACACACTGGACAAAAACTAATCCATTCAACATACTCGAGCTATAACATTTCCACTCAATGTTGGGGAAGTTAAAATCCGCCATAATGACCACCCTGTTCCTTTCACTCCTACCCAGAATCGTTTTGCCAATCCTCTCCTCCACATTCCTGAAACTTTGCAGAAGCCTATAAAAAGCTCCCAGCAATGTGACCTCTCCTCTCCTGTTTCTAACCTCAGCCCTACTACCTCAGTAGACGAAACCTCGTCAAACCTTCTTGCAGCCACTATTATGCTGTCCTTGACTAACAAGGCCACACCTCCCCCTCTTTTGCTGTCTTCCCTGTTCTTAATGAAAGATCTCAACCCTGGAACCTGCAACATCCATTCCTGACCCTGCTCTCTCCATGTCTCCAAAATGGCCACAATATCGAAGTCCCAGGTACCTATCCATGCTGCAAGCTCACCTACCTAATGATACTTCTGGAATTGAAGTAGACACACTTCAAACCAGCTTGCTGTCTGCCAGCACATTCCTGTGACTGAAATCCTGTCCATTCCCTCCCTACTCTCATCGTCCTGTGCACTGGAACTACACCTCTGGTTCCCATCTCCCTGCTGAGCTCGTTCTGGACACTGCATTACAGGAAGGATGTGGAAACATTGGAAAGGGTGCAGAGGAGATTTACCAGGATGTTGCCTGGTATTGAGGGAAGGTCTTATGAGGAAAGGCTGAGGGAACTGAGGCTGTTTTCAATGGAGACTAGAAAGTTGAGAAGTGACTTAATTGAGACATATAAGATAATCAGAGGATTATATAGGGTGGACAGTGAAAACCTTTTTCCTCGGATGGTGAAGGCTAACACGAGGGGACATAGCTTTAAATTGAGGGGTGATAGGTTTAGGACAGATATCAGGGGTCGATTCTTTACTGAGAGAGTGGTAGGGGTGTTGAACGGTCTGCCCGCAACAGTAGTAGACTCGCCGACGTTAAGGGCATTTAAATGAGCATTGGACATACATATGGATAATAATGGATTGGTGTAGGTTAGATAGGGATCAGATTAATTTCATAGGTTGGCACAACATCGAGGGCCGAAGGGCCTGTACTGTGCTGTAATGTTCTATGTTCTTTGTTCTATGCTCTATGTAACTCCACAGAAGGCGGTATCTGGTCACCAAGTCACCCTTTCTTTACATGTGCATAGTACTTTACACTGGTCTGGCTTCCTCGAGCCAGGTCTTAGGTTGAACGGAACCTCTGACGCTCCTTTTTACATCTATCAGCCAGGGCTCACTGATTGGACCAGATTGATAGCCCCAATCAGGAACTCATTTTCCACCTGGCTGACCATGATACTGTCGATCCATCTCGCCCCCTCTCAGTCCACAGATGTAGGCCTATTCTTCTTCTTATAGCTTGTCGCACTAGGTCCAGGTCCTCCAACTCAGCCTTGGATACAGGCAGCATATACCAGACCACAGCTCGCTTCTCATGCCCAAAACCTCTCGGAAGAAATTCATCCTCTTCTTCAGGTGGTAAAGGCATCAAGGCTGCGACATTCACCACACCCATCTCAGACTCTGAGGTTTCGTTGACACTAGATGGTGGGCAGTGCCCATGGATTCCGACAACCTTTCTGGCTGTTCAGAATGTTTTGCCACTGCCCCGTTTGTGAGTTTGCAGCTTTCATATGGTCCATGTGCTTGTTTGGGACTAACTCACCGACGCAAACTTTATGCGTCAAGGGGCCTGACTACATGTCAGCCGTGCCTCTTACACACACACACACACACACACACACCTCCCCACTTGCCCAGGTGTTTGGGAAGATCAGATTTAATCTGTTGCAGAGACTTCTCCCCATTAGCAACTCTGCTGGAGCTAACCCTGTAGTTGCATGACAGGGGTGTTTCTGATAATCAAATAGGAATCAGGGCAGTTTGATATCGAGTGAAGCTGTAGGCTGTTTTTCTAAGCCTGCATTCAAAGTTTGAGTGAGCCTTTTTGCCGGACCATTGGATGATGGATGGTATGAAGCTGCCTTTATATGCCAAATGCCATTCAAGTTTAGGAAACACTCAAATTTCCTGTTGGTAAGTGATGATCCATTGTCTGTGACCAGTGCTTCCAGGAGTCTGTGTGTTGCAAAAGATGCTTGCAGCTTTTCAATTGTTTTCCCTGTGTCTGATGAGTAAAACTTATGCATGTCTAGCCACTTTGAATGGGCATCCACAATGGCCAAGAACATTGAGCCTGTGAAAGAGCCAGCATAGTCAATGTGTAACTGAGTCCAGGGTTTATCTGGCCATTACCTTGTATATAGGAGAGTTGCTAGCTGTAATTTTTGTCCTTGTTGGCATTCTGGGCACTGCCCCACCAACGCAGCTATGTCTGCATCCAATCCTTCCCACCAGACATAACTTCTCACCAACGTCTTCATTTTGGAGACCCCTAGGTGACCCCAGTGGTATTTACCCAGTGTCTGGTGGCAACCTTTGCTCGGGACAATCACTCTTGCTCCCCATAATAATATGCCAACCTCTACAGTAATCTAGTCTCTTGGGGTCCAAAAAGGTTTCAATTCTGGTTGTGATGGCCCTTTGGTTTCCCCATCACCAGCAGAGTGAATTTTGTTAAAGTCTGGTTCTGCAATCACTGATACAGCTGTGATGGTAGCGATCTCCATTAGAACCGGATGACCATTTACCCAGATGTCAATTTTGATTGGTTCTGATTTGGAGGTTGCTAAGCAATTTAACTGTTCCAAACCAGGTTTAAATGGACTATCCAGGGTGTACACCCTCCTGACTACTGACCTGTGAGTTCTCTTACTCAATTTAGGCCTAGTGGGACTCCTTTACTCTCTCAAGTCTGCATACCACCAATGGCTTGCGGGCCCAGACCCTGAATTAAATCTTATCCATTTGGGTGAGGCTTGACTTTGTATTGAGGTTTGCTGTGGGCTGACCCAGAGTGCCTCTCTTCCATATATGTCCGGAATGAGGGTATGTGAATATCAATTGATATTCCCCAAGCTCAGTCAGCCTGGCGAGGGTGTCTGCATCCATCAGAATAACCTGCAACATGTACGCTGCACTTGCCACATTTTCCTATGACGAAGCCAGTTGTAGTGCCTTTTTGAAGTCCAGTTGAGTTTCAGCTAATAAGTGCTTTCGCACGTTTACATCATTAATCACACATACCAAGCAGTCTCTCAGCATTTCATTAAAGGTTAAACCCAAGTCCACATGTCTCTGCTAGTCATCCTCACCTAGTCAAAAATCCTGACGCAGATTTCTCTGGTCCTTGAACTGCTGAATAAAACCAGTAGTGTCTCAGAGTTAGAAAAGGCTTGAGGTTGTAATATTCTTAAACTAAATCCATCAACTCTTGAAAGATTTTAGTATCTGGTGCCTCAGGAAACATTAGGGTTTTAGTAACCAAAAAAGCTGTGGTTCCACAAGCTGTCATGAGAGTTGTTTGTTGCTTTTGATCTGTCCCAATGTCATTTGTCTTTACATGAATGTAGTACACGATATTGGTCTAGTTTCCTCAGAGAACAGAATCTCTGGCACTCCTGTTTATATCTGTCAGCCAGGGCTCCCTGATTAGACCAGGTCCACCTGGCTGACCTCATTATAACACTACAAAACACTCTGTAATTCTGCACAACTTTGGAGCTGGAGCAGATATTAGAAGGAAAAGGCTAACCTGATGCAATATGGTCCTACCCATCTTCCTGATCTTGTAATGAAAGTACATGTCTAGGGGATTGAAGTGGGAGTTTCAGTGCTTTGTCAAAGCCCAATACTTTGTTCATAGAACTGGTTGAACATAGAACATAGTATTTGAAGTCTAGTCCTTAAATGATTGTATCTAGTTAGATTTTTTGATGTGAGTCAATGGAACAGGGCTGAATCATTTTAAATTGAATAAATAGAATCAAGTGTTTTCCCAGAAGACCTAATTTCAACTGAATAGAAAATCACTGCAAACCATCTGTTCTCCAGCAAATATCGGCTTCACACTGGGTCAATTCTGTTGTGAACCATTACAGCAAATGATTCATAGATACAATATCAATCCCCCTCCCCCAAAATACACTATTCCACTTTGAGTCTTATATAGAAATTACATGTTTACTGTGAAGTTGTTAATCTCTGTGCATTCCTCGGGTTTCTGTCGACTAAGAGGCAAGTGTAAAACTTAATAAGCTATAAATCAAAGGGCATTGCTTTGTTTCTGAGTAATCACCTACAGCTCATTTCAAACCAACAAGCAGTAAGGTGAAAAATGATGACAAGAATTTCAATAATGTTTGACAAATTACAAAGACTAAAAGCTGTATTCCACCTGGGAATATATATTCGCAAAAATACTGCAGTGAATGGAATATATTACAGGGGTTTAAATGGTCAAGTTACCTAGTGAGCTTTGCATTAACACATGGCCAGAAAATCTTGTGGAGGAAGAGATCTGAAATAGATATCCGTGAGCAAAAACATTGAGGAATACAGAAATCTCCTTTAATTCGAAGTCCCAGCTTATGAGGTGACCCAGGCAAGAAAGGTAGTTGCTATGTCAGTTCCCAAGGAATATGGGAAGCCCTCTGATTTTGTGTCTTAGACACAGATAAGTAGCTCATGCATACCTGAGGGTTACAAATCAGTGGCTGAATTTTCCCATGTTTTCAAAAGACAACAATGTCAGCAATTGTCTGCTCTTCATCTCATTAATTATGCAACTGGCCACTCTAGCCTGGCTTGTGCAATCATTTGGAAGGAAAGATGCAAGTGCTCATCGGTGCCATGACTTGGCAATCTTCATGCATCTGGCCCCTCTTTAAGTTCCATAGCCCTTCGGACACTGCAGAACAGGACCTGCCCCTCAGTCTGGAGTGCAGGACATGACTCAGATTGTAAAGCTCACACCCTAGAGATGTTGGTGGACAGAGAGGGGATGGTGCAGGGGAGGGGTGGTGGGGAGGCATTGTCTACCCAACAGACTGGCAAAGGGGGCCTTGTCACCAGAGTCAGGCAGCCTGGACTGCTGCCCTAGTCAGTGCTGTTTCTGACAGAGAGAAATGGCAGGAGAGCAGGAAGAAAGTTATTGATCTTGTGCACACTTCCTATTCCTGTATTTGTCCAGGTGCTTCTTGAATGCTGCTATTGTGTCTACTCCCACCACCTCCTCTGGCAGCATGTTCCAGGCACTCACTACCCTTTGGGGAGAAAACTTGCCTCACACATCTCTTTTAAACTTCTCCCCATCACACCTTGAACCTGTGTTCCCTAGTTATTGACTCTCCACCAATGGGAAAAAGCCTCAGACTTTCCACTCTATCCACGCCAATCACAATCTTATAAACTTCTATCAAGTTGCCCCTCAACCCCCTGTGTTCTAGTGAAAACAAACCCAGTCTATTGACACTTTCTTCATAGCTAAAATCCCCCATACCAGGCAACATCCTGGTAAACCTTATCTCTACACTCTCTAAAGCATCCATATCCTTCTGGTAGTGTGGTGATCAGACTGTACCCAATATTCCAAGTGTGGCCTAACTAAAATTCTATAAAGCTGCAGCATAACTTGTCTAGCTTTCAGAGCGCCGCTCCTCCATCAGGTGATAGTCTGATGAAGGAGCATCGCTCCGAAAGCTAGTGCTTCCAATTAAACCTGTTGGACTATAACCTGGTATTGTGTGATTTTTAACTTTGTACACCCCAGTCCAACACCGGCATCTCCAAATCATTTTTTAAACATTGCATTCTCAGGTTAATTGTAACAACTGGTGTTAGCTCGACAATATGTTGAAGGTGCCCCCTGTGTTCTCTGTCTATGCCATGATGTTTAGATTGATTCTAATGTAAGAAGTGAGATAACAGAGTTTTACATAAATTCAGTCAGTTTTTGAGCAAAGCACAATGTAACTCTGCAAGTACAAATATGTGTGCATGTGGGTCTGTGTATGTGTGTGTGTGTGTTGAGTGTGTGTGTGTGTGTCTGTCTGGGTTGGAGGTTGTGAGTGTGAGAGAGAGTTTATATGTGTGTGTACTGAATGTAGAATGTCTTAAGTCTGTGAGGGGGTGCATGTGTGAGTGTGGGAATGTGTGTGTGTCTGGGGTGGGGGGTTGTCAGTGTCTGTGAGAGAGAGTGTATATGTGTGTGCATGAGTGTAAAGTGGTCTAAGTCTCTGAGAGGATGCATGTGGGAGTGTGTGTGTCTGTGTATATGTGTGTCCATGTGTATGTGTGTGTATAGGAGTGCGTGTGTGTGTGTGTGTGTAGGAGTGTCTGTGTGTGTGTGTGTGTGTGTAGTGCAATGGTGGTCAACTGTAATGTGACATGAACCCAAGGTCCCGGTTGAGGCCCTCCCTGTGGGTACTGAACTTAGCTATCAGCCTCTGCTCGGCCTCTTTTTGCTGCTACCTGTCCCGAAGTCTGCCTTGGAGGATGGTCACCCGAAGGTCCAAGGTCGAATGTCCTGGTCCACTGAAGTGTTCCCCAACTGGGAGGGAACCCTCCTGTCTGTTGATTGTTGGGCGGTGCCCATTCATCCGTTGTCGGAGCCTTTGCTCGGTTTCCCCAATGTACCATGCCTCAGGGGATCCTTGCCTGCAACGTATAAGATAGACAACGTTGGCTCAGTCACATGAGTACCTGCCATGTACATGGTGGAAGGTGTCCCCACGTGTAACAGTGGTATTCATGTCCACACTCTGACATGTCCTGCAGTGCCTACCATGACAGGGATGGTGCAGATTTAAGACACTCTACACTCACTATACACACATATACACTCTCTCTCACAGTCACAACTCCCAACCCAGACAGTCACACACACACACACACACACACATGCACACATATATGTTTGTGGGGTGAATTTGTACTTGCAGAGTTACATTGTGCTTTGCTCAAAAACTGACTGAATTCATGTAAAACTCTGTTATCTCACTTTTCAGACTAGAATCAATCTAAACATCAGGTCATAGACAGAGAACACAGGGGACTAACACCTTCACCATACTGTCGAGCTAACATCAATTGTTACAATTAACCTGAGAATGCAACTTTTTAAAAAAGGTTTTGTGATTTACACATGAAAGAAGTGAAACGATCATGGTATTCGAACAGATGAAAGACTCAACAGATAATCAAGATATTTTTCAATGCATAATTTCAGTTACATCACACTGTAAATTTTTGCTATAAATTCTGTGCCTTACAATTGTGTCCTCCACAATCACCTGATGAAGGAGCGGTGCTATGAAAGCTAGTGCTTCCAATTAAACCTGTTGGACTACAACCTGGTGTTGTGTGATTTTAAACTTTGTACACCCCAGTCTAACACCGGCATCTCCAAATCTTGTCTATCCTTATACTCAATGCCCCTTTCTAACCCCGCCCCCGCTCCGATCTCCGTCCCCGCCCCGATTCCCGCCCCCACGCCTAACTCTGCCCCCATGACTAATCCTGCCCCCCACTCCCAGCTCCAGCCCCATGACAGGTCCTTGCTCCCAGCCCCCTGCTGTATTTTCACCATCCCTCCAGAACTACCCCTCTCTGAGGATGAAACATCAGTCCTCAGCAGAGGCCTCACCTTCAATCCCTTCGCTCTCGGATTAACGAGTTCATCACACGGCGAGACATCGAACAATTCTTCCGCCGCCTTCGCCTCCGCGCCTACTTCTTCAACCAGGATTCTCGCCCACCCTCTGACGACCCCTTCTCCCGCCTCCAACACACCCCATACACCTGGACACCCCGTGCTGGCCTCTTACCTGCCCTCGATCTCTTCATATCCAACTGCCGCCGCAACATTAACCGCCTCAACCTTTCCACCCCTCTCACCCACTCCAACCTCGCACCCTCGGAATGTGCAGCCCTCCCCACCCTCCATTCCAACCCCAACCTCACTATCAAACCGGCAGACAACCTGCACCGCCCATTTCTACCTCCTGCCCAAAATCCACAAACCTGACTGCCCCGGCCGACCCATTGTCTCAGCCTGCTCCTGCCCCACCGAACTCATCTCTGCATACCTTGACGCGGTCCTGTCCCCTTAGTCCAAGAACTCCCCACCTACATTCGGGACACCACCCACGCCCTCCACCTCCTCCATGATTTTTGCTTCCCCGGTTCCCAACACCTTATCTTCACCATGGACGTCCAGTCCCTGTACACCTCCATCCCCCATCACGAAGGACTCAAAGCCCTCCGCTTCTTCCTTTCCCACCATACCAATCAGTACCGTTCCACTGACACCCTCCTTCGACTCACTCTGAACAAACTTCTCATTCCAATCCTCCCACTTCCTCCAAACCAAAGGAGTAGCCATGGGCACCCACATGGGCCCCAGCTATGCCTGCCTCTTCGTAGGATATGTGGAACAGTCCATCTTCCGCAGCTACACTGGCACCACCCCTCACCTTTTCCTCCACTACATCGATGACTGTATTGGCGCTGCCTCGTGCTCCAACGAGGAGGTTGAACAATTCATTCACTTCACTAACACCTTCCACCCTGACCTCAAATTTACCTGGACTGTCTCAGACTCCTCCCTCCCCTTCCTAGACCTCTCCATTTCTATCTCAGGCGACCAAATCAGCACGGGCATTTACTATAAACCGACCGACTCCCACAGCTACCTAGATTACACCTCCTCCCACCCTGCCCCCTGTAAAACACCATCCCATATTCCTAATTCCTTCGTCTCCGCCGCATCTGCTCCGAGGAGGACCAGTTCCAATACCGTACAACCCAGATGGTCTCCTTCTTCAAAGACCGCAATTTACCCCCAGATGTGGTCGACGATGCTCTCCACCGCATCTCCTCCACTTCCCGCTCCTCCTCCCTTGAGCCCCGTCCCTCCAATCGCCACCAGGACAGACCCCACTGGTCCTCACCTACCACCCCACCAACCTCCATATACAGCGTATCATCCGTCGTCATTTCCGCCATCTCCAAACGGACCCCACCTCCAGTGATATATTTCTCTCCCCTCCCCTATCAGTGTTCCGAAAAGACCACTCCCTCCGTCACTCCCTCGTCAGGTCCACACCCCCCACCAACCCAACCTCCACTCCCGGCACCTTCCCCTGCAACCGCAAGAAATGCAAAACTTGTGCCCACACCTCCCCCCTCACTTCCCTCCAAGGCCCCAAGGGATCCTTCCATATCCACCACAAATTCACATGCACCTCCACACACATCATTTACTGCATCCGCTGCACCCAATGTGGCCTCCTCTATATTGGGGAGACAGGCCGCCTACTTGCGGAACGTTTCAGAGAACACCTCTGGGACACCCGGACCAACCAACGCAACTACCCCGTGGCTCAACACTTCAACTCCCCCTTCCACTCCACCAAGGACATGCAGGTCCTTGGACTCCTCCATCGCCAGACCATAGCAACACGACGGTTGGAGGAAGAGCGCCTCATCTTCCACCTAGGAACCCTTCAACCACAAGGGATGAACTCAGATTTCTCCAGTTTCCTCATTTCCCCTCCCACCACCTTATGTCGGTCCCAACCCTTGAACTCAGCACCACCTTCCTAACCTGCAATATTCTTCCTGACCTCTCCGCTCCCACCCCACCCCCACTCCGGCCTATCAACCTCACCTTATCACCCTCACCTTAACCTCCTTCCACCTATCGCATTTCCAATGCCCCTCCCCAAGTCCCTCCTCCCTACCTTTTATCTTAGCCTGCTTGGCACACTTTCCTCATTCCTGAAGAAGGGCTCATGCCCGAAACGTCGATTCTCCTGCTCCTTGGATGCTGCCTGACCTGCTGCGCTGTTCCAGCAACACATTTTCAGCCCTTTCTCATGAAAGCAAGCATGCCATAGACCTTTTTCACTACCTTAACTACCTGCACTGCCACCTTTAGTGATCTGTGGACCTGTACCCAGATCCCTCTGCATATCAGTACACCTAAGGGTTCTGCCATTCACTGTGTAATTTCCACCTGTACTTGACCTTCGAAAATGCATCACCTCACACCTGTCTGCATTAAACTCCATTGGCCATTTCTCTGCCCATAGCTCCGACTGATTTATATCCTGTTGTATCCTCTGACAATCTTTCTCACTATCTGCAACTTCACTTTATATTGTCTGAAAACTTACTAATTACAGAAATTATGAAGAGGTTAAACAGGCTATTTTAAGTCCTTATGAATTAGTACCAGAAACACATCGACAGCAGTTCAGAAACACAAAGAGGGAACCAGGTCAGACTTGTGTTGAAATTCAAAAGAATTAAACATAGTCATTTTGATTGATAGTGCTTTGAAAATAGATAGGACCTTTGAGGCTCTAAGAGAGATTATTCTGCTGGAGGAATTTAAAAACTCACGTATGGAGATGGTAAGAATTCACCGGAGGAACAGAAAGTTCAGGAAGTGAGGAGGGCAGCAGAATTAGCAGAAAAGTACATGTTGGTGCATAAGACAAGCTTCCAGCCAGAGATTTGTCCTGTGAGGGATAGAGGTTGGGAGAAGGTGAGATCCTACACTACGAAACCAAGAGTAGAGAGCTCTGGTAAATATTTACCATGGGTTAAAAAAGAAGCCCAAGAGGGTGGAAAGGAGGTGAAAGGCACCAGATGTTTTTACTGTGGTAAAGTGGGACACGTAAAGTCATAGTGCTGGTCGTTAAAGATGGGCACTGTGTGAAAAGATGTGGTAAAAGAAGCTAAGCCAGTGGCATTAGTGAAGGTCGTAAAGAAGACCCCAAGAAGAGCCGAGGAGCTGCAAGGGAGTGTACAGCCTGGGCAGGGGCTGGGTATGGAGTTAGTACCTAATCGCTACAAAAAATTCACCTCTGCAGGTAAAGTTGACTCAGAAAGAACAGGAGGAGAAGGACAAGAGGTTATAATTTTGAGAGATACAGGATTGAACCAGTCGCTGATTGGAAGGAATGAGCGAATATGCACTCTTTCTGATCTGTTACTCATGAGTGTGGTAATTTGTGGGATAGATGGACAGAAATTTAGCGTTCCCCTGTGTCAGATCAGGTTGGAGGGCCAACTCAAGACTGAGGAAGTAACAGTGGGAGTGATTGACAGAGTGTCAGTTCCAGGAATTCAGTTTGTTCATGGGAATGATTTGGCAGGATCCAAGGTGTGAGTGACACCCCTTGTTGCGGAAAAGCCCATGGAAGAAAAGAAACTGAGGGGTTAAAACAGAAATATTCTGGTATTTTCCCAGACTGTGTAGTAACCAGATTCCACTGTCATGCCACTGCATGAAGCAAAAAATAGAGAAAGATGAAGGAGTTGAGGTTCCGTTGGCGGATATCCTGTTTGACGTAATATCAGATATCCTGTTTGACATAATATCAGATATCCTGTTTGATGCGGGAATAACTTGAACAGGCAGAGGGTCAGACAGAAGTGTTTAGCCCTGAAAGGCGAAGGGACTTGCAACAGAAAGGAAAGACCATAAAAGATATATATGTGGATACGTACTCCAAAAAGGAGGTGGAGAATATTCCGGAGGGTTATTATCTGAAAAATAGAACCCAAGACAGAAATGGAGACCACAGCAGATTAGTGTAGAGGAGAAATGGGCCGAAGTGCACCAGACTGTGTTGCCGGTAGCGTACAGACAGGAGGTGTTATGGGTAGCACATGAACTACCTGTAGGAGGTCACCTAGGGGTATGAAAGATTCAGGCTAAAGTACGAAAACACTTTTATTGGCCTGGAATGCACAAGAATGTGGTTAACTTTTGCTGTACATGTCATACATGCCAAATGGTAGGTAAATCATAACTAGTAATAAAACCAACACCTTTGTTGCCAATTCCAACATTTGAAGAACAAAAAGGAAGGTAGAGGAGTTAGTAGCTTTCTTCACACAGTATGGGCTACCCAGAGAGATTCAGTCAAACCAAGGGTCAAATTTTACTGCTAGGCTGTTTAAGGAGGTTATGGATAGCTTAGATATACAGCACTTTAAATTCAGTGCGTGTCACCCTGAATCCCAGGGAGCTTTACAAAGGTGGCATCAGACCTTGAAGACCATGTTGAGAGCGTACTGTCAGGATTACATGAATGATTGGGATAAAAGGATTCCCCATTCGTATTGATGGAATTAGAGATGCTCCAAATGAATCTACTCTGTCCATTCCCTTTGAGTTAATATTCGGTCATGAAGTGAGAGGCCCTTTGAAATTAATTAAAGAAAAATTGACAGGACCAAAGTCGGAGATCTCACACTTAGATTATGTATTGGAGGTGAGGGAGTGACTAAATCAATTAGGTGAGTTAGCTAAGCAGCACATGAAGAGAGCACAGTGTAGAATGAAGCAGGTGGCAGATAAAAGGTCTGAGACTCGGACGTTTTCCCAGGGGGGTGATGTCATAGAGTCATAGAGATGTACAACATGGAAACAGACCCTTCAGTCCAACTCGTCCATGTCGACCAGATATCCCAACCCAATCTAATCCCACCTGCTAGCACACGGCCCATATCCCTCCAAACCCTTCCTATTCATATATCCTTCTAAATGCCTCTTAAATGTTGCAATTGTACCAGCCTCCACCACTTCCTCTGGCAGCTCATTCCATACCCACACCACCCTCGATGTTTAAAAAGTTGCGCCTTAGGTCTCTTTTATGTCTTTCCTCTCTCACCCTAAACATATGCCCTTTAGTTCTGGATTCGCCAACCCCAGGGAAAAGACTTTGCCTATTCATGCCCCTCTATAAGTTCACCCCTCAGCCTCCGACGCTCCAGGGAAAACAGCCCCAGCCTGTTCAGCCTCTCCCTATAGCTCAAATCCTCCAACCCTGGCAACATCCTTGTAAAACTTTTCTGAACCCTTTCAAGTTTCACAACATCTTTCTGATAGGAAGGAGACCAGAATTGAATGCAATATTATGTGTTAGTACTGTTACCAGTAATAGGAGATCCCTTCAAAGCCAGGTTTAGTGGCCCTGATCAAATTGAGAAATAGTTGAGTCAGATGAACTGTTTAGTAAAGATACCAGATAGGAAAGAAAATATATTGAGTATGTCATGTGAACATGTTGAAGCTATTATACTAGAAAGAAAGAACTGTTCATTACTACCCCGCAGAGTGAGGAATCAAATCCAGATGATGTGGATTTTCATGTGCCTCAAAATAGATTAAAAAGTGAAGAAGTCTTGTGGAGTGGGATAGATTAGTAAGCTATCTGTCTCAGGAGCATAGAATGTAGTTGAAAGATTTGTTACTGCAATATAAGGACATATGTAAGAATCAGAAGGGAAGGACTAATGCTATTGTAGACATAGGGAATGCTGCTCCGGTAAAACAACACCTGTATCGCCTTAATCCTTTCAAAGCCAGCCAGGTCCAGATGGAGGTGGAGGCCATGCTTGACAAGGAAATCATTGAACCAAGCCAGAGCGAGTAAAGATCGCGATTGTCTTAGTTCCCAAACTGGACGGGACTCAACAATTCTGCATGGATTATTGGAAGGTCAATGCCGTTACAAAATCGGACTCCTATCCAATTCCTAGACTGGAGAACTGTATCGAGAACTTCAGATAAGCCAATTACATCACCAAGTTGGACTTAATGTGTGGTTACTGGCAGGTACCTTTATCAGAGACGGTGAAAGAAATTTCTGCATTTATAACCCCAGATTGGCTATATCAGTTTTAAATGATACCTTTTGGGATGAAGAACACATCCACCACATTGTGACTGGGTTAACAAACTGTGCGGTCTCTTTGGATGATGTAGTGATCTATAGTAAGTCCTGGAAAGATCACATGGTACAGTTGGCAGAACTCTTTTTGAACAATTACGAGAAGCAAAACTGGTGATAAACTTAAATAAAATGGAATTCGAGAAAGCAGAGGTGACATTCTTGGGACATAACATTGGTCATGGAAGGTTGACCCCACGGAATGCAAAATTGAGGAATTACCACAACCAACCTCGAAGAAAGAGGTGCTTCGATTCTTAAGACTCAGCGGATTCTACTGGACGTTTGTTCCAGAAGTGTAGTGCAACCTTAACCAATTTGCTGAAAAAGAATACAAAGTTTCAGTGGACAGAACCATGCCAAGAGGCATTTGAACATTTGAAAGCCATATTAACCACCAAACCAGTTGTAGCTACACCAAACTTTTCAAAACCTTTTAAAGTCACCATCGATGCTAGTGACATAGGAGTTAGAGTTGTACTCCTACAGGAAGATGAGGATGGATTTGAACTGCCAGTTGGTTACTTTTCAAAGAAAATCAACATCCACCAGAGGAAATGCTCCACAATTGAAAAGGAACTATTGAGTTTGGTACTGACCTTACAATATTCTAATGTGTATGTCACAAATAATTTTTCGGAGATGGTTGTGTACATGGATCACAATCTGCTTACATTCTTAGAACGTTTTAAAGATAAGAATATGAGACTATTTCTTTGGAGTCTTATGTTACAAACTTTTAATTGCGGGTCGTAAGAATGTACAGGCGAACCTCGATTATTTGAATACCAATTATCTGAAAATCGGATTATCTGAAGGAGATCTTGAGGTCCCGAAGGAAACATTACATCAAAGATGTGGTTCCAACAGTGATCACGTCTTTTGTTTACAATGATTAAACAGGCACCATCTCCAAATGACTAACCTCCTGCCCTCTCTCTCTCCCTACACTTTCCTTGGAGTTCCACAGAGGGGTGTACCCTAAACCCCCCTTCCCCACTTAATCTCTCCAACATTGTCCTGTACAGTTGCAGTGAAAACTTGTGTGTGTGTGTGTGTGTGTGTGTATGTGCGCGCGCGCACGTGCATGCTATTTGGAGACTTACTTCACAAAGGCAACTGCAGCGGCAGTCTTGTTGTTGGTGTCCAGTCCAGCTGAATGGAGAGGGGACGGGTAAGTACAGGGTTGGGGGGTGGGCAGGGACCGGTGTTGGACGGGGTTGGGGCAGGGGGCGGAGTTGGAGGGGCTGGGGGGGGGGGTGGCGGTGTTGGAGGCGGGGCCTCATGCACTGTGTGCTTCTGCAGTCTCCTGAACGGGGAGCAGACTTTAAAAACTCTGAGCCCCAGAGGAAAGGCATTGAATCAATTAACCGAAAAATCGATTATCTAAATGACATAGTGCCCGCCCATCACATTGGGATAATCGGGTTGCCCCTGTAATCATAGAAGTGTTGTCGTGGATTTAACTATAAAGTTTAGATGAGATTTGTCTTTTTTTAATGTTATACTCATATATACAGTTATATGGGAAAAAGTGAAGGTGAACTTAAATTAAGGTTGTCAGTATGTTAGGGTAATGAGTTTAAAGAACAGAAAAAAATGAAGCCATCTTTTCATTATGATGATTCATTTTTTCTTAAGGGGGAGGTGTTACAAAAATGTGGGTGTACTGTACCTTTAAGAGAGTTAAAAGCTAGCAGAACTACCTGACAGCACCAAGTGTTCTGAATAAGGTAACAGTGTAACACTTGGTTAAAAGCTAGATTAGCTGGTAGCCTGGAAATGACAAAACAGATTTGAATTAGGCCAATCATTTTAAATTATACTCCGAAAAATACCAAACTCCAATCAAGTTTGAATTTTATATATTGACAATCTTAAAAGCCAGTGACATAATCCAATGCTTTTGTAGGGGGGGGGGGGCAGAGGGGGGTTGTATAAGGCCAAGGAAAATTGAACAGTTGGGGGGAGAACTGCCAAGACAATGACATCTGCAGACTGCCCAGAGAATAGCTGTCTTAAAGGTACCTTTATTGATCAGTAACCTGTGAAGCAGCAATCCCTAAGAAGAAGAAAAGAAGATTTGACATCTGGCTGGTTTTGAAATTTGAATGTTTTTCAGTAAATCTTAGTCAGGGGATTTTATCAGACTTGTAGTATAGAAGGAAAAGTAACAGATAGGTTAGAGGAAGGAGTTGTAAATAATTGTGAGTTAATTATTCTCTGTTATACTTTAAGAAATAAAATTGTTACTTTTACTTTAACTAGTTCTTGGCCTCTTGAATTTTCACAGGTTACTGCACGAGATAAATCTTTTCTGTGTTGCTGGTTTAAAGTAAGTAGGAGGGTTTACCCCATGTCGTAACAATACCATGTGACTTTTGTACCAGTCTGCCATGAAAGACCTTGTCAAAGGCTTTACTAAAGTCCATGTAGACGACAACAACTGCTTTTCCCTCAGTAATCATCTTCATCACCTCTTCAAAAAACCTGATCAAGGGCATGACCTCCCCTGCATAAAACCATCATGTTGCTAATAAATCCATTTGCTTCTAAATGAGTATAGATCTTGTCGCTGAGAATCTTTTCCAATAATTTTCCTACCACCAAAGTGAGACTCAAAGGCTTGTAATTTCCTGGATTATCTGTACTACCCTTCTGCAGTCCTCAACTTCTACTACTTCTTCCAACAAAGGGACAGTATTGGCTATTCTCCAGTCCTCTGGGACCTCACCTGTGGCCAAAGAGGATACAAAGATGTCTGTCAATGCTCCTACAATTCGTGCTCTTGCCTCCCTCAATATTCTGGGATAGATCCCATCAGGACCTGGGGGCTTATCTACCTTAATACTTTTTAAGACGCACAACACCTCTTCCTTTTTAATAACAACATGGATTAGAAATTCTGCACTCCCTTACCTGAGAGTATCATAGATTTCATAAAGATTCATAGAATCCCTACAATGTGGATTTAGGTCATTTGGCCCAACAGGTCCACAGTGACCCTCTGAAGAGTAACTCACCCAGACCAATTCCCCTACATTATATTTCCCCTGAATAATGCACCTAACTTATCCATCCCGAACATTATGGGCAATTGAACATGGCCAATTCACCTAACCTGCACATGTTTGGACTATGGGAGTAAACTGGAGAACCCAGAGGAAACCCATGCAGACATGGGGAGAATGTACAAACTCCTCACAGACACTTGTCTGAGGGTGGAATTGATCACAGCTCCCTAGCGCTGTGAGGCAGCAGCGCTAAACACTGAGCCACCATGATGCCCATCTGAGCCACTGTGCCACCCATTCCTCCACCAATTCCTTCTCTTTGGCGAATACCAACATAAAGTATTCGTTTCGGACTTTATCTACATCTTCTGGCTCCACACATAGATTCCCTCCTTTGTCCTTGAGTGGGCCAACCCTTTCCCTGGCTACCCTCTTGCTTTTTATATATTATTATAAAGCCTTGTGATTCTTCATCCTGTTTGCTATTGACTCTCATGACTCCTTTTAACCCTTCTTATTCCTTGTCTAAGATTTTTTCTACTTTCCTTATATACTTCAAGGGCTTCATCAGTTCCCATCCTCCTAGACCTTATGTTTCCTTATTTTTGACCAAAGTCCTAACATCCCTGGATATCCAAGGTTCACGTAACTTGCCACACCTATCCTTCATTCGCTCAGGAATGTGCCCCTCCTGAACTCATATCAGCTGCCATTTGAAATACTCCCAAATGTCCCTCAAACAGCTGCCTCCAATCAACATTCTCCAGTTCCTGCCTAATATTGTTATAGTGTGCCTTCCCCCAGTTAAACACCTTCACCCATGGACTCGTTATCCCTATCCATGAGTATCTTAAAACTCACTGTATTATGGTCACTCCTCCCAAAATGCTCCACCAGTGAAACTTCACTCACCTGGCCGTGCTCATTTCCCAAAACCAGTATAACCCCTTCCATAGTTGGAATGTTTTACATTGTTAAGGAACTCTCCTGATTAGTCAATTTTGAGAAGATTTGTAGCTCAGGTTGAGCTCCATCCTGACTCTCCTGATTGGTCCTTAGAAATTCTGCCCCATCCTAGGCCCTAGTACGAAATGAGTCCCAGTCAATATAGGGGAAGTTAAAATTACCCACCACAGCAACCCTACATGTTTTTACGTCTTTCTAAATTTCCTAATTCTTCAACACCCACATCACTAAGCCCCTATCCTGCAACATTACTAACTGTGCTTTGCTCCACTTTATCTAACTAATCTCTCCTTTGTTTCTCCATCAATGGAGAAGTTGATACACAACCAAGTCAAAGCGGTAAAGATGAATGGGGTAAAGGGTAACATTGGCCTCCTCACCCCCTTGGAAAAGCAAATGCTGAACTTGACCAGAAAGAATTGATATAATTCTCATGGGAAGACTGAAATCTCTGTCTAAGCAACTTAGTGAGCCTTATTGTGCTATGATGCTCTAACATTGCCACCAAGATACCCTCTTTCTGAAGTTGCCCATTTTGCACAATCAATGGCCTCTTCTGTTATGGAGACACCAGGGACACTCACACCAGCCCCCTCCATCAAAGATGTTGGTTCCTCAGCCCATCACCACCTCTCTCATATTGAAGGGGGAAGCCAGTGAGCCCTCTAAGGATGCAGCAGAAACATTTTCTCCTGTGCCTCCACCAGCCCAGAGACTGGCAACCCATATCTGTTCTTTCCAGGTTAGACTTGGGGGGCACAGTCTCGTGTCATGTGTGTGCAGCTGGCCCGAGGATGAAATGGCCCAGGCCAGTGGCACTCGGAACACTGTCAGAGACAAGGCACCTACTCAGCCCCATGTAGGAGTTTACTCTACGGTGTTGTCCATTAATGACTTTGTGCAAATGCAGAGACAGACACAGGGGTACAGGCAGATCCACCCTGTAATCTGAATCAAAGAATGGAGGAGTCTATCAATACCTTCTTCTGTTAGCGCTGTGACTGTCATAATCACATTAGCCCTTGCTGTAACCATTCAGGGTAGGGGCAGTGATGTTTCAAAATATACTTTCACCATGTTCTTGCATGTATGTGGTTCGGTGTCTGTGGAAGATAGCAGCTTTGAGGTGTTCAGCAGCAATGAGACTTGTGAAATGTGTTTGTGAATTGATGAATGCAGAGGACACTTAAACTCAAGTGAGGTGACAAGGATTCAATTATAATAAGCAATGGAATGGTCACAATTGCTCAAGGCCAAGATTAATCTAATAATGTTCATTGTTAGTCAATGTACATGCTGCACATGAAGAGCAATTGGATGGAGGATGTGTGACCTCATGATAAGGCCTTTGATAAGGTGCCACACGGGAGGCTGCTGAGTAGGTGAGGGCCCATGGTGTTCGAGGTATAGATTGAGGATTGGCTGTCTGACAGAAGGCAGAGAGTTGGGATAAAAGGTTCTTTTTCGGAATGGCAGCCAGTGACGAGCGGTGCCCCGCAGGGTTCAGTGTTTGCCCCGCAGCTGTTCACGTTATATATTAATGATCTAGATGAAGGGACTGGGGGCATTCGAGCGAAGTTTGCCGATGATACGAAGTTAGGTGGACAGGCAGGTAGTACTGAGGAAGTGGGGAGGCTGCAGAAGGATCTAGACAGTTTGGGAGAGTGGTCCAGGAAATGGCTGATGGAATTCAACGTGAGCAAATGCGAGGTCTTGCACTTTGGAAAAAAGAATACAAGCATGGACTACTTTCTAAACTTTCTAAGAAAATTCGTAAAGCCAAAGTACAAAGGGATCTGGGAGTGCTAGTTGAGGATTCTCTCAAGGTAAACATGCAGGTTGAGTCCGTGATTAAGAAAGCGAATGCAATGCTGTCATTTATCTCAAGAGGGTTGAGATAAATATAAAAGCACCATTGTGCTACTGAGACTTTATAAAGCTCTGGTTAGGCCCCATTTGGAGTACTGTGTCCAGTTTTGGTCCCCACACCTCAGGAAGGATATACTGGCACTGGAGCGTGTCCAGCGGAGATTCACACGGATGATCCCTGGAATGGTAGGTCTAACATACAAGGAACAGCTGAGGATCCTGGAATTGTATTCATTGGAGTTTAGAAGATTAAGGGGAGATCTAATAGAAAGTTACAAAATAATACATGGCTTGGAAAGGGTGGACGCTAGGAAATTGTTTCTGTTAGGCGAGGAGACTAGGACCCGTGGACACAGCCTTAGGATTAGAGGGGGTCATTTCAAAACAGAAATGCGGAGACATTTCTTCAGCCAGAGAGTGGTGGGCCTGTGGAATTCATTGCCACGGAGTGCAGTGGAGGTCTGGACGTTAAATGTCTTCAAGGCAGAGATTGATTACTTCTTGATGTCACAAGGAATTAAGGGCTACGGGGAGAATGCGGGTAAGTGGAGTTGAAATGCCCATCAGGCATGATTGAATAGCGGAGTGGACTCGATGGGCCAAATGGCCTTACGTCCGCTCCTATGTGTTATGGTCTAATGGTCTTATGACTCTGTTACGTCCTGCCCCAGAGATCAAAAATATTAACTTACTCCACCTGCTGTGAATGTAATGGCAGCCATTGTTCTTCCTTATTATATAGTTGAGTTTTGATATAAGGACCTGTAACAGGTTCTGCCCTGAGATCAGGGTTACCCAACCTTGGCTCAAGTTCAAGTTTGTGTTTATGTCGTAGCCAAAGCCCAACAGCTGTCTGCAGCCCCGAACAGCGGGAGGACCAAGAGCCTGGTCTTACTGTGCAATAGTCCCCTTTCACTCCATTGAGGATCAGTTCCCTTTGACTTTCAGATATTGCAAGTTGGTGTGCTACCTGTGTAAATTTCTGGCACTTGCTGTAGGTGTACATTGAGGTAGCTCAGTGCAACAACGTGTCCACCCACTGAGCGTTCAGTGTTGCCAAGTCTAACAAGCTGCCTACATTCTGTCTGCAGTAAACAACAAATAAAGCCAAAGATCACTGCTGTGACCCTGTAAAAATAGCCAATGCACTAAAAGGCAATATGAGACTTAAAATAAGTGCAAATTGAGTCAGGATTAAGGAAAGTGAGAGGCAACCCATTCAGATATATGAGTTGTGAGACTCTCAATGCTAGCAACCTAACAGAAATATGCATGGCATAAGTGTCCATGGCAGAAGTATGAAGTGAAGTTATGTGAATCAACCTGTCTAATCTGAGAATTAAGATTGACAGTTAACTGTTCTCATTACAGCTCCAAGTCAATGATGGCTGAACCATTCAACAACCTCTCTCATATTGCATCAGCTATGTCTCGTCAAGCAGCATTGCCCTTTGATGTGAAGGGCACTGCTTGTCACAGGCCGCCCGGGTGATTTCTTTCTTCCTGGTAGGGAATGAATAAAGATCTGTACACCTGTTGTCTTTCACTGTGTCTCACACCTGCACACACACAACATGGGTGCTGGGGAAAATAAGTCGAGAGTGTGGTGCTGGAAAAATACAGCAGGTCAGGCAGCATCTGAGGAGCAGGAAAATTGATGTTTCGGGCAAAGGCCATTCATCTTTGTTGAGTTTTTGCAATGCATCTTGTCGACTGTTCCCACTGCTGCTACTGAGCGGCAATGGTGGGGGGAGTGGATGCTTCTGAATGTGGTGCTAAACAAGCAGGCTGCTTTGTCCTGGGTGATGTCAAGCTTCTTGAGTGTTGTTGGAGCTGCACTCATTCAGGCAAGTGAGGAGTATCCTATCACACTCCTGACTTGTAGATAATGAGTTGGTTTTAAGGAGACAGGAGGTGAGTTGATCGCCACAGTATCCCTACCCTCTGACCTGCACTTGTAGCCACTGCGTTTATGTGGTGAATTCAATTGAGTTCCTGGTCAATGGTAATTCCAAGGATGTTGACAGTGTGGGATTCAGTGTTGGTAACACCATTGAATTTCAAGGGGTTGTGGTTAGACCGTCTCTAACTTGAAATCCCTGTTTAGAAAGGGAGTAAGGCAAAACATGGAAAGTTCTGGCTTAGTGGTGCTGGAAAAGCACAGCAGTTCAGGCAGCATCAGAGGAGCAGTAAAATCAATGTTTTGGGCAAAAACCCTTCATCAGGAATGCAGACAGAGAGGCTGAAGGGTGGAGAGATAAGTGAGAGGAGGGTGGGGATGGGGAGAAAATAGCAGAGAGTACAATAGGTGAGTGGGGGAGGGGATGAAGGTGATAGGGAGGACGGTGGAGTGGATAGATGGAAAAGAAGATAGGACAAGTCATGGGGACAGTGCTGAGCTGGAAGGTTGAAGCTGGGGTAAGTTGGGGGAAGGGGAAATGAGGAAACTGTTGCAGTCCACATTGATGCCCTGGGGTTGAAGTGCTCCGAGGCGGAAGATGAGGCGTTCTTCCTCCAGGCATCGGGTGGTGAGGGAGCGGTGGTGAAGGAGGCCCAGGACCTCCATGTCTTCGGCAGAGTGGGAGGGGGAGTTGAAATGTTGGGCCACAGGGCGGTGTGGTTGATTGGTGCGGGTGTCTCAGAGATGTTCCCTAAAATGCGCTGCTAGGAGGCGCCCAGTCTGCCCAATGTAGAGGAGACGGATACAATAAATGGTATTGGTGGATGTGCAGGTAAAACTTTGATGGATGTGGAAGGCTCCTTTAGGGCCTTGGATAGAGGCGAGGGAGGAGGTGTGGGCGCAGGTTTTACAGTTCCTGCGGTGGCAGGGGAAGGTGCCAGGATGGGAGGGTGGGTTGTAGGGGGCGTGGACCTGACCAGGTAGTCACAGAGGGAACGGTCTTTGCGGAAGGTGGAAAGGGGTGGGAAGGGAAATATATCCCTTGTGGTGGGGTCCGTTTGGAGGTGGCGGAAAGGTCTGCGGATGATTTGGTTTATGCGAAGGTTTGTAGGGTGGAAAGTGAGCACCAGGGGCGTTCTGTCCTTGTTACGGTTGTTGGGGTGGGGTCTGAGGGCAGAGGTGTGGGATGTGGACGAGTTGCATTGGAGGGCATCTTTAACCATGTGGGAAGGGAAATTGCGGTCTCTAAAGAAGGAGGCCATCTGGTGTGTTCTGTGGTGGAAGTGGTCCTCCTGGGAGCAGATGCGGCAGAGGTGGAGGAATTGGGAATATGGGATGGCATTTTTGCAAGAGATAGGGTGGGAAGAGGTGTAATCCAGGTAGCTGAGGGAGTCGGTGGGTTTGTAAAAAATGTCAGTGTCAACTTGGTCATCATTAATGGAGATGGAGAGGTCCAGGAAGGGGAGGGAGGTGTCAGAGATGGTCCAAGTAAATTTAAGGTCAGGGTGGAATGTGTTGGTAAAGTTGATGAATTGCTTAACCTCCTCGCAGGAGCACGAGGTGGCGACAATGCAGTCATCAATGTAGCGGAGGAAGAGGTGGGGAATGGTGCTGGTGTAACTACGGAAGATGGACTGTTCTACGTAGCCAACAAAGAGACAGGCATAGCTCGTGCCCATACGTGTACCCATGGCTACCCCTTTGGTCTGGAGGAAGTGGGAGGATTCAAAGGAGAAATTGTTAAGGGTGAGGACCAGTTCGGCTAAACGAATGAGAGTATTGGTGGAAGGGGACTGTTGAGGAGGTTGGGAGAGGAAGAAAAGGAGGGCTTGGAGGCCCTGGTCATAGTGGATTGAGGTATAGAGGGATTGGATATCCATGGTGAAGATGAGCATTGGGGGCCGGGGAAACAGAAGTCTTGGAGGAGGTGGAGAGCGTGGGTGGTGTCTCGAACGTATGTGGGGAGTTCATGGACTAGGGGGGATAGGACAGTGTTGAGGTAGGCAGAGATGAGTTCAGTGGGGCAGGAGCATGTTGAGACAATGGGTCAGCCAGGGTGGTCAGGCTTGTGGATCTTGGGAAGGAGGTAGAACCGGGCAGTGCAGGGTTCCCGGACTATGAGGTTGGAAGCTGTGGGTGGGAGATCTCCTGCGGTGATAAGGTTCTGTATGGTCTGGGAGATGATGGTTTGGTGATGGGGGGTGGGGTCATGGTCGAGGGGCGGTAGGAAGAGGTATCCTCGAGTTGGCATTTGGCTTCAGCAGTGTAGAGGTTAGTGCGCCAGACTACCACTGTGCCCCCTTTATCCGCTGGCTTGATGGTGAGGTCGGGATTGGAGCAGGGGGATTGGAGGGCTGCACTTTGTGAGGGTGAGAGGTTGAAGTGGGGGAGGGCCATAGACAGGTTGAGGCAGTTAATGTCCTGGTGGCAACTGGAAATGAAGTGGTCGAGGGCGAGTAATAGGCTAACACGGAGTGTCCAGGTGGATGGAGTGTGTTCGAGGTGGGCGAAGGGGTCCTCGGAAGGTGGGCGGGAATCCTGATTGTGAAAGCTCAGAGGCGGAGGCAGCGGAAGAGGTGTTCGACATCACGGTGTGTATTAAATTTATTGATGTGTGGGTGGAGGGGGATGAAGGTGAGTCCTTTGCTGAGGACTGATCGTTCATCGTCAGTGAGGGGGAGGTCTGGAGGGATGGTGAGAACTCGGCAGGGCCGGGAACTGGAATCTGGTGTGGGTGTGGAGCTGAGAGTGGGGGTCCGGTAACTGGAGTGGGTGTGGTGGTGGGGGGATTGACGGTGGAGTCATGAGCAGGGGTAGTGTTCCCCGCAGAGTTCTGGGGGGTGGGAATGGTGACAGTGGGATCTGTGGGGGCCGTGTCAGCAGAATGCAGGTGAGTGGCGTTGGTTGGGGTGGAAGTGGTGGCAAACACGGCAGTGGGATGCGTGGAAGTCACTGAGCGTGTGACATCAGCGATGATGTGAGAGGTGGAAGTGATGTCACGTGTGGTGCATGACCAGGGCCTCCAAGCCCTCCGTTTTTTCTTCTCCCGACGTCCTCAACAGTACCCTTCCACCGACACTCTCATTCGTTTGGCCGAACTGGTCCTCACCCTTAACAATTTCTCCTTCGAATCCTCTCACTTCCTCTAGTCCAAAGGGGTAGCCATGGGCCCCAGCTATGTCTGTCTCTTTGTTGGCTACGTAGAACAGTCCATCTTCCATAATTACACCGGCACCACTCCCCCACCTCTTCCTTCGCTACATAGATGACTGCATTGGCGCCACCTCGTGCTCCCGCGAGGAGGTTGAGCAATTCATCAACTTCACCAACACATTCTACCCTGAGCTTAAAAGCGTCCTAGCAGAGCGTTTTAGGGAACATCTCCGGGACACCCGCACCAATCAACCACACCGCCCTGTGGCCCAACATTTCAACTCCCCCTCCCACTCTGCCGAGGACATGGAGATCCTGGGCCTCCTTCACCGCCGCTCCCTCACCACCAGACGCCTGGAGGAAGAACGCCTTATTTTCCACCTCGGAACACTTCAACCCCAGGACATCAATGTGGACTTCAACAGTTTCCTCATTTTCCCTTCTCCCATCTCACCCCAGTTCCAAACTTCCAGCCTAGCACTATCCCCATGACTTGTCCTACCTGCTTATCTTCCTTTCCACCTATCCACTCCACCCTCTCCTCTCTGACCTATCCCCTCCATCCCCTCCCCCACTCACCTATTGTACTCTATGCTACTTTCTCCCCACCCCCACCCTCCTCTCACTTATCTCTCCACCCTTCAGGCACCCTGCCTGTATTCCTGATGAAGGGTTTTTGCCCAAAACGTTGATTCTCCTGCTCCTCGGATGCTGCCTGACCTGTTGTGCTTTTCCAGCACCACTCTAATCTAGACTCTGGTTTCCAGCATCTGCAGTCATTGTTTTTACCTCGTTGATTTTAACCCGACTGCAAATCCTCTTGCAAGGATGCCTGCCTTAAAGAAGTTTTCCTCCTCTCACTACAAGAATCTCAGGGAGTCCCTCTCCCACTGCAACTCCCAGGTCATTTCCTCTGTCCTGAAGCTCTTCAACCAGGTCCTGAAGAAAACTCGCTTTCACAGCCACATTTGCTTCCTCAGTGCATGCCTCCGTAACCAACTCATCCCACACGGACTCCAGACCACCTTTAAACCAGCAGAGTTCGGACCCAAACAGGACAAACAGTACAGACTACAGATTCAAAAACACCAGCAAACAGTTCTCCTTCAGGATCCTCCGCTCCACGCTTGCAGCAATGTGCCGGCACCTAACCTTTCTACAGTCAGCCCTGCCTCAGCTGAGGGCCACACTCTCTCAGAATTGCAAAGGACCCACTCTGTACTACATCCTCAGGAGAATTCATACTCTTAACAAACAGTATTTCAACTCCATCTCAAACATCAAAAACTGTAAGTACAACAAACTTTCATCTACCCACCTCCATAACCAGCGCTCCTCAAACATTCAAGTAGATTCCCCCGGCCTCTGGAACTGCTCGGATGCCATTAGTCATGTGGCTCATGCAGCCACCATCCCCACGCTATTGATGATGTCACTTCCGCCCCCATCATGGGCGCTTCCACAGCCACTCCCACCCCTCACAATTCCTCATGCACCACACGTGACATCATTTCCGCCCCTCACATCATTGCTGATGTCACACGCTCAGTGACTTCCGACCACCCCCACTGCCATGTTTGCCACCACTTCTGCCCCCATGAACACCACTCACCTGCATTCTGCTGACACGCCCCCCACAGATCCCACTGTCACCATCCCTGCCCCCCAAAGCCCTGAGGGGAACACCACCCCTGCTCATGACTCCATCCCCATTCCTTCCACCACCACACCCACTCCAGTTAATGGCTCTGTCCCCCCACTCCCAGTTCCACACCCACACCAGATCCCAGTTCCCAGACCTGCCGAGTTTTCACCATTCCCCCTGACCTCCTCTCACTGAGGACGAATGATCAGTTCTCAGCAAGGACTCACTTTCATCCCCCTCCGTCCAAGCAACAATAAATTTAATACACACCGTGATGTCGAACACTTCTTCTGCCGCCTCCGCCTCTGAGCTTTCACAATCAGGATTCCCGCCCACCTTCCGAGGACCCCTTCGCCCACCTCGAACACACTCCATCCACCTGGACACTCTGTGCTAGCCTATTACTCGCCCTCGACCACTTCATTTCCAGTTGCCACCGGGACATTAACTGCCTCAACCTGTCTATGGCCCTCCCCCACTTCAACCTCTCACCCTCACAAAGTGCAGCCCTCCAATCCCCCTGCTCCAATCCCGACCTCACCATCAAGCCAGCGGATAAAGGGGGCACAGTGGTAGTCTGGCGCACTGACCTCTACACCGCTGAAGCCAAATGTCAACTCGAGGATACCTCTTCCTACCGCCCCCTCGACCATGACCCCACCCCCCATCACCAAACCATCATCTCCCAGACCATACAGAACCTCATCACCTCAGGAGATCTCCCACTCACAGCTTCTAACCTCATAGTCCGGGAACCCCACACTGCCTGGTTCTACCTCCTTCCCAAGATCCACAAGCCTGACCACCCTGGCTGACCCATTGTCTCAACATGCTCCAGCCCAACTGAACTCATCTCTACCTACCTCGACACTGTCCTATCCCCCCCTAGTCCAAGAACTCCCCACATACGTTCGAGACACCACCCACGCTCTCCACCTCCTCCAAGTCTTCCGTATCCCCAGCCCCCAATGCTCATCTTCACCATTCCCCACCTCTTCCTCCGCTACATTGATGACTGCATTGGCGCCACCTCGTGCTCCCGCGAGGAGGTTGAGCAATTCATCAACTTCACCAACACATTCCACCCTGACCTTAAATTTACCTGGACCATCTCTGACACCTCCCTCCCCTTCCTGGACCTCTCCAAGTCCATTAATGACGACCGACTTGACACTGACATTTTTTACAAACCCACCGACTCCCACAGCTACCTGGATTACACCTCTTCCCACCCTACCTCTTGCAAAAATGCCATCCCATATTCCCAATTCCTCCACCTCCGCCAGATCTGCTCCCAGGAGGACCAGTTCCACCACAGAACACACCAGATGGCCTCCTTCTTTAGAGACCGCAATTTTCCTTCCCACATGGTTAAAGATGCCCTCCAACGCATCTCGTCCACATCCCGCACCTCTGCCCTCAGACCCCACCCCTCCAACCGTAACAAGGACAGAACGCCCCTGGTGCTCACCTTCCACCCTACCAACCTTCGCATAAACCAAATCATCCGCCGACATTTCCGCTAACTCCAAACGGACCCCACCATCAGGGATGTATGTCCCTCCCCACTCCTTTCCACCTTCCACAAAGACCGTTCCCTCCGTGACTACCTGGTCAGGTCCACGCCCCCCCAACAACCCACCCTCCCATCCTGGCACCTTCCCCTGCCACCGCAGGAATTGCAAAACCTACGCTCACACCTCCTTCCTCACCTCCATCCAAGGCCCTAAAGGAGCCTTCCACATCCATCAAATCTTTACCTGCACATCCACCAATATCATTTTGTTGTATCCATTGCTCCCAATGCGGTCTCCTCTATATTGGGGAGACTGGACGCCTCCTAGCAGACCGCTTTAGGGAACATCTCAGAGACACCTGCACCAATCAACCACACCACCCTCCCACTCTGCCGAGGACATGGAGGTCCTGGGCCTCCTTCACCGCCGCTCCCTCACCACCAGATGCCTGGAGGAGGAACGCCTCTTCTTCCGCTTCGGAACACTTCAACCCCAGGGCATCAATGTGGACTGTAACAGTTTCCTCATTTCCCCTTCCCCCACCTCACCCCAGTTCCAAACTTCCAGCTCAGCACTGTCCCCATGACCTGTCCTATCTGCCTATCTTCCTTCCCACCTATCCACTCCTCCCTCCCTCTGCCCCATCACCTTCATCCCCTCCCCCAATCACTTATTGTACTCTATGCTACTTTCTCCCCACCCCCACTATCCTCTCATTTATCTCTCCACCCTTCAGGCTCTCTGCCTGTGTTCCTGTTGAAGGGCTTTTGCCCGAAACGCCGATTTTGTTTCTCCTCGGATGCTGCCTGAACTGCTGTGCTTTTCCAGCACTACTCTAATCTAGACTCTGCAAGGCTCTGGTCAGACCACATTTGGAGTATTGTGTGTGGTTTTAGGTCCCCTATCTCAGGAAAGATAGACTGACCCTGGAGCATTTCCTGAGGAAGTTCACGAGAATGGTCCCAGAAATGAAAAGCTTAACATATGAGGAATGTTCAAGGACTCTGGGTTTATACTCGAGGGAGTTTAGAAGGATGAGAAGGGATCTAATTGAAACATTCAGAATACTGAATGGCCTGGATGGAGTATATGTTGGGAAGATCTTTCCATTGATAGGAGAGACTAGGACCTGAGGGCATAGCCTGGGTGTAAAGGGAAGACCTTCTAGAATGGAGATAAGGAGAAACCTCTTCAGCCAGAGAGAGGTGAATCTGTGGAATTCATTGCCACAGAAGGCTGTGGAGGCCAGGTCATTGAACGTAATTAAGACTGAGATAGATAGGTCCTTGAGTACTAAGGGGATAAAGGGTTACAGAGAGAAAGCAGGAGAATAGGATTGAGAAACCTATCAGCCATGATTGAATAGCAGAGCAGACTCGATAGGCTGAATGGCCTAATTTCTGCTCCTATGTCTTTTGGTCTTATTGGAGATGTTCATAGTCTGGCATTTGTGTGGCACAAATGTTTCTTGCCACTTGTCAGCCCAAGCCTGGATTTTGTCCAGACCTTGTTGCATTTGAACATTGAATGGGGCTGAACATTGTGCAACCATCAACAAACATCCCCACCTCTGACCTCATTCATAGAACCATACAGCACGGAAACAGGAGAATAGGATTGAGAAACCTATTCTTTTGGGTCGAAGTCATCCTGCCAACCAGGTTTCCGAAACAAAACTTGTCCCATTTGCCGGTGTTTGACCCATATCCCTCTAAACCTTTCCTATTCATGTTCCTGTCCAAATGTTGTTTAAATGTTGTAACTGCACTGTACCACTTCTTCTGGAATTCATTCCATATACAAACCACCCTCTGTGTGAAAAGGTTAGCCCTCAAGTCCCTTTTGAATCTTTCCCCTCTCACCTTAAATCTATGCTCTTTAGTTTTGAACTCCCATACCCTAGAAAGAAGACATTTGCTATTCACCTTATCTATGTCCTTCATGATTTTATAAAACTCTATAAGGTCACCCACTCAGCCTCCAACACTCCAAGGAAAGAAGTCCCAGCCTATACAGACTCTCCCTGTAGCTTTACACCTCCAGTCCTGGTAACATCCTTGTAAATCTTTTATGTCCTTTTCCAATTTAATAATATCCTTCCTATAGCAGGATAACCAGAACTGTACATAATATTCCAAAAGTGGCTTCATCAATGTCCTGTAGAGTCGCAACATAACGTCCCAACTCCTGGAGTCAGTGCTCTGACAAATGAAGGCAAGCATGTCAAATGCCTTCTTCGTGACCCTGTCTACCTGTGACATCACTTTCAAGGAACTATGTACCTGAACCTCTAAGTCTCTCTGTTCAACAACTCTCCCCAATGCCCTAGTATTGACTGTATGTATTAGTTTAAACAAATTGCAATACTCACATTTATCTAAATTAAAGTCCATCTGCCATTTGTGACAATACTATGGCTTTAAGAGGAGTAGTTAGTTCTCTTGTTTTGAAGAGAAATTTTAATGCGATGGTCACAAGTAGTCTACCAGAGTCACTTGAGTAAACAATTTGTGAGGCCATGTTATAGAGTCATAGAGCTGTGCAGCATGGAAACAGACCCTTCAGTCCAACTCATCCATGCCAATCAGAAATCCTATATAAATCTAGTTCCATTTGTCAGCATTTAGTCCATATCCATTTAAACCCTACCTGTTAGTGAGTTTTGAGGAGAGTTCCGAAACCCTTCCTATTCATATACCCATTTGGGTGCCTTTTAAATGCTGTAATTGTACCAGCCTCCACCACTTCCTCTGGCAGCTCATTCCATACATGCACCACCCTCTGTATGAAAACGTTGCCCCTTAGGTTCTTTGTAAATCTTTCCCCTCTCACTCTAAACCTATGCTCTCTAGTTTTGGACTCACCTATCCTGAGGAAAAGACCTTGGCTATTCACCCTATTCATGTCCCATATGATTTTATAAATCTATATAACGTCACGCCTCAGCCTCCAATGCACCAGGAAAAACAGCTCCAGCCTATTCAGCCTTTCCCTATAGCTCAAACCCTCCAACTCTGGTAACATCCTTGTAAATCTTTTCTGAACCCTTTCAAGTTTCACAACATCCTTCCTATAGCAGGGAGACTGTCTCAATGCTGAGTTACATAGAACATAGAACATAGAAAAGTACAGCACAGAACAGGCCCTTTGGTCCACGATGTTGTGCTGATGTTTAATCCTAATGTAAAATGTAGTTGAGTTCCTTTATGGGATTCTTAAAGTGAAGATGCAGTGATATCGTCCAGCTGTCTAATCAACCAATTGGAATAAAGAATTTGTATAGATGGTCAATGAGGAAACTAAAAGCATTCATAACTAAATCACATCTAAAAACATTATAGCCAAAAACAGACAAAGCATGAACAGAACCACACAAATAGCCCCTCTCTGTGTTATAACCATTCTATGATTTTATGGCATACACATTGTTCAAAGTATGTGAGAAGATTTGTGTGAACATAGACCTGAAATATCCTGACTAAGCTTTAATATGTTGAATTATTTTAAAATGTTCATTAAAAAAAATCTCTTAATCCATCATTATGGACATGATGTGGAGATGCCGGTGTTGGACGGGGGTGTACAATGTTAAAAATCACTCAACACCAGGTTATAGTCCAACAGGTTTATAAGACACAGAATTTAGAGCAAAAGGTTATAGTGTCATGCAACTGAAACAATATATTGAACAAACCTAGATTGCTGTTAAGTCTTTCATCTTTTAGTATAGGTTGCAGGTTTTGGTTCATTAATATGGAAATCCTAAAACTTCTTTGAAGTCACATTCTTGAGATAACTTAAGGTTTTATAAAGAAAGGTGAAATCTCACTCAGACAATGCGTTAAAGATGTGAGGATAGAATCTGTCTGTAACCCAATCTTGAGCCAGACCCCTTCTATTTCCAAAGTAGGAATTTATAAAATGTTACATGGATTGACTGCCTGCAGATTGTATGCTTTTTGAACAAAATAGAATGTATCTGCAATTACAGTCCTGCAAATGTATGTATGCGTGCATGTGTGTGTGAGAGAGAGTGTGTGCATGTGAATGCACGTGTGTGGATGTGAGTACATGTGAGAATGTGTGTTTGCATGTGTGCGTGCTTGGTAGAGTATGTGATTTACATTTTAATGAACCAAAACCTACAATCCATTCGAAAAGAAGAAAGACTTAACAGCAATCTAGGTTTGTTCCATATATCTTTTCAGTTGCATGACATTGTGATTTTTTGCTATAAATTCTATGTCTTATGATCTCTGCTCCACAGCTACCTGGTGAAGGAGCAGCACTTCGAAAGCTAGTACTTCCAAATAAACTTGTTGGACTGTAACCTGGTGTTGTGTGATTTTTAACATCATAATGGAGATATTCAACGGAATTAATAAATATTAAATGTACATTTTAGGGCCAAGTAGGTTATTCATAAGTACTTATTACTCAGATTACTATTTATAAAAAAGTTGTTCCTGATTGAACAAGGTTTAACTTATTTGGGGGTTTGTGACACTGAAATAGAAATGTGCTCGGTTAATCAAATTTTACTGATTGGCAGCTCAGAGTGTAGCCTGTGCCAGAGCCAGAGCCCTGAATGACAGGTCTCACCTTCAGGATAAATCTGCCATTGTTCAGAGGGGCAATGATGGGAAACATTGAAAGTTTACCATCAAAACTTTCCAGCTCCTGCTCAAGGTTTCTGAAATGCAAGGAATGTAATACTTTCGCCATCAACATTGTTCTCAAAAGTGATTTTCCTTTTATGCACAGTTGGTGCAAACTTGCAGCACTATAGAGATAAAGTATTGGATATACATAAATGTGTACACTTTATAAATTGGCATTTACGGATCATTGAATCCTGACCTGAACAAGCCTTATTCTTATCGACCCTGACTTATTTGTCCTTTCAGCATTCTTTCTTATTCTGTGGAGTTTTCTTCTCCAGTGCACACAGAACTGAATCAGCCTAAAACTACATTTTCACAATTATTGAATCTCACAGACAGAACAGCTCAGTGTTAAACAGTGAAAAACATAATGTTTGGATGATCTGTGCAGCAATAGGTCAATTCTTGAATGGGGCAGAGGATCTGAGAATTTCACTGAGGGCCAAAGCATCAGAATCGAATCTAAAACATTAGTCGTGGTTTTGATAAGGGATAGCATTACAGCTCTGCTGAGGGAGGATTATTCCCGGAAATACATCCAGGGAAGTTATTTGGGTAGAACTGAGAAATAAGAAAGGGTTGATCACCTTATTGGGATTGTATTATAGACCCCCTAATAGTCAGAGGGAAATTGAGAAACAAACTTGTAAGGAGATCTCAGCTATCTGTAAGAATAATAGGGTAGTTATTGTAGGGGATTTTAACTTTCCAAACATCGACTGGGACTGCCATAGTGTTAAAAGTTTAGATGGAGAGGAATTTCTTAAGTGTGTACAAGAGAATTTTCTGATTCAGTATGTGGATGTACCTACAAGAGAAGGTGCAAAATTTGACCTAATCTTGGGAAATAAGGCAGGGCAGGTAACTGAGGTGTCAGTGGGGGAGCACTTTGGGGCCAGCGACCATAATTCTATTCGTTTTAAAATAGTGATGGAAAAGGAGAGACCAGATCTAAAAGTTGAAGTTCTAAATTGGAGGAAGGATAATTTTGATGGTATTAGGCAAGAACTTTCGAAAGCTGATTGGAGGCAGATGTTGGCAGGTAAAGGGACGGCTAGAAAATGGGAAGCCTTCAGAAATGAGATAACAAGAATCCAGAAAAAGTATATTCCTGTCAGGGTGAAAGGGAAGGCTGGTAGGTATAGGGAATGCTGGATGACTAAAGAAATTGAGGGTTTGGTTACGAAAAAGAAGAAAGCATATGTAAGGTATAGACAGGATACATCGAGTGAATCCTTAGAAGAGTATAAAGGAGTAGGAATATACTTGCAAAGAACAAAGAAAATTTACAGCCCAGGTACATGCCCTTCAGCCCTCCAAGCCTGAGCTGATCCAAATGTACTGTCTAAACCTGTCACCAATTCCTGAGCATCTGTATCCCTCTGCTCCCCACCTACTCATGCATTTGTCCAGACGCATCTTAAATGAATCTACCGTGCCCGCCTCTACCACCTCTGCTGGCAACACGTTCCAGACACCCACCACCCTCTGTGTGAAGTACTTGCCGCGTGTATCCCGCTTAAACTTTCCACCTCTCACCTTGAAAGCATGACCTCGCTTTATTGAATCCTTCACCCTGAGAAGGATTCTATCCACCCTGTCTATATGCTTAATAATTTTGTAGACTTCAATCAGGACCCCCCTCAATCTCCTTTTTTCTAATGAAAATAAATCTAACCTACTCAGCCTTTCTTTATAGCTATTACCTTCCATACCAGGCAATATCCTCATAAGCCTTCTCTGCACTCTCTCCAAAGTGTCCACATCCTTTTGGTAATGTGGTGACCAGAAATGTACACAGTATTCTAAGTGCGGCCGAAACAATGTCTTGTACAATTTTAACATGACTTGTCAGCTCTTATACTCAATACCCCGTACAATGAAGGCAAGCATACTATCTGCCTTCTTGACCACTCTATCCACCTGTGCAGCAACCTTCAGGATACAATGGACCTGCACTCCCAGATCTCTCTGCTCATCAACTTTTCCCAAGGCTCTTCCGTTCATTGCATAATTCGCTCTAGAATTGGTCTTGCCTAAATGCATCACCTCACGTTTGGCTTGATTGAAAACCATCTTCCACATTCCCGCCCAACTCTCCAGTCTATCTATATCCTCCTGTGTTCTCTGACAGTCCCTTATGCTTTCTGCTACTCCACCAATCTTCGCGTCATCTGCAAACTTGGTGATCATACCAATAGTGCCCTCTTCCAGATCATTTATATATATCACAAACAACAGTGGCCCCAATACTGACCTCTGTGGAACACCACTGGTCACCTTTCTCCATTTTGAGAAACTCCTTTCAACTACTACTCTCTGTCGCCTGTTGCTCAACCAGTTCTTTATCCATTTTGCCAGTGCGGTGAGGAGAGAAGGAGTGGTGAAGCAAGGGCTGCCAGGAAGGGTGAGCTTTCCCGCATTAAAAGGGACTTACCTCGGGACTCGGGCCTCCATTTGCCGAGAGGTGCAAGGGAGGAGTGAAGGACTTCTGGGAAGTCATATATTTGTGTGGTTGCGTTACCCGAAACACTACTCGGGTAGTGTCTCCCATCCATCCTCCTCCTCTAACCAAAAAACAAAGGACCTGTGCGCCAGATTGGGAAGGTAACCAGTTTTTTTTATTCCTTATTTTTTCAACAGTCTGTATGGGAATTTAGAATAGTGGGAATGGCGGTGAGGGCAGTTGAATGTTCCTCCTGCAGAATGTGGGAGGTAAGGGTCACCACTAGTGTCCCTGCTGACTACATCTGTGGGAAGTGCACCCAACTCCAGCTCCTCGAAAATCACGTTAGGGAACTGGAGCCGGAGCTGGATGAACTTCGGATCATTCGGGAGGCAGAGGGGGTTATTGAGAGGAGTTACAGGGAGGTAGTCACTCCTCAGGCACAAGAAAAAGACAGATGGGTTACAGTAAGGGGATGGAAAGGGAACCAGCTGGCAGTACAGGGATCCCCTGTGACCATTCCCCTCAACAATAAGTATACCGTTTTGGATACTGTTGCGGGGGCGGGGACTTACCAGGGGAAAGCAGTGGGGCACAGGGCTCTGGCACAGAGTTTGTCCCTGTTGCTCAGAAGGGAAGGGGGAAGAGGAGAAGAGCAGTAGTCATTGGGGACTCAATAGTTAGGGGTTGGATAGGAGGTTCTGTGGGGACGAGAGAGACTCACGGTTGGTGTGTTACCTCCCAGGTGCCAGGGTTCGTGATGTCTCTGATCGTGTTTTTGGGATCCTTAAGGGGGAGGGGGAGCAGCCCCAAGTCGTGGTCCACATAGGCACCAATGACATAGGTAGGAAGAGAGATGGGGATTTAAGGCAGAATTCAGGGAGCTAGGATGGAAGCTTAGAGTTAGGACGAACAGAGTTATTGTCTCTTGTTTGTTACCTGTGCCACGTGCTAGTGAGGCGAGGAATAGGGAGAGAGAGGAGTTGAACATGTGGCTTCAGGGATGGTGCAAGAGGGAAGGTTTTGGATTCTTGGATAATTGGGGCTCTTCTGGGGCAGGTTGGAACTATACAAGCAGGATGGTCTTCATCTGAACCAGAGGGGTACCAATATCCTGGGGGGAAATTTGCTAAGGCTATTGGGGTGGGTTTAAACTAATCCAGCAGGAGGATGGGACCCAAAATTGTAGTTCGGGTGTAGAAAAGGCTGAGAGTAGGGAGATCCGAAATAAAGTTTCAGGGATACAAGATGGCACCGGCAAGCAAGACGTTGGTTTGAAGTGTGTCTACTTCAATGTCAGGAGCATAGGGAATAAGGTGGATGAACTTCCAGCATGGGTTGGTACCTGGGATTTTGATGCTGTGGCCATTTCGGAGACATGGATAGAGCAGGGACAGGAATGGTGGTTGCAGGTTCCAGGACTTAGATGTTTCAGTAAGAACAGAGAAGATGGTAAAAGAGGGGGAAGTGTGGCATTATTGGTCAAGGATAGTATTACAGTTGTAGAAAGGGTGTTTGGGGACTCGTCAACTGAGGTAGTATGGGCTGAGGTTAGAAACAGAAAAGGATAGGTCACCCTGTTGGGAGTTTTCTATAGACCTCCGAATAGTTCCAGAGATGTAGAGGAAAGGATAGCAAAGATGATTCTCGATAGGAGTGAGAGAGACAGGGTAGTTGTCATGGGGGACTTCAACTTTCTCTAGTCTTTCTCTAGTTACCCGCCTGCTTCTTATATAAGAATAAAATGCTTTGGGACACCTGCACTGCCTTCCTACTCTTTTTCTATCTTTTGGTCACCCATTCACTGTCTCCCTCTCCAATTCTAACCTGCGGTGTGACCGGTTCACTAAAGGTGCTATCCCCGACCTCCTCAACATCGTGGATGCTCCACAGTGAGTCCATCTGCAGCTCCAGAGCCGTCATGTGGTCAAACAAGAGCTGCAGCTGGACACACTTCTTTAAAGTGTAAGAGTCAGGAACATCAGCTGCATTCCTGAGCTCCCACATCAAGCAAGAGGCACATGCCACGGGTCTGAGATCCCCTGCCATCGTAAGCTTAGCTTTATAACAACTAACTAAAACCAAGCAATGCACTTAAATAAATGAAAACGAAAGACAAAGAAAAGATAAAAGCCTTACACATCTTTTTCTTCTGGTTAGAGGAGTGGGGGCGGGAGGGAGATACTACACATGTAGTATCTCAGGTTTAGCCACAGCCCTAATATAAATTATTCACTCCACCTTCTCTCCTCGCTGTTCTGTCAAAATGGAGGCCTGACTCCTGAGGTAAGTCCCTTTTTAAGTGGGAAAACTTACCCTACCCAGCAGCCCTTACTTCACTCCACTTTCTCTCTTTGCTGCTCTGTCAAAATGCTTAAGAGGGAAATCAGGAGGGCAAAAAGGGGGCATGAGATAGCTCTGGCAAATAGAATTAAAGAGAATCCAAAAAATTTTTACAGATACATTAAGGACAAAAGGGTAACTAGGGAGAGAATAAGGCCCCTCAAAGAGCAGTAAGGCAGTCTTGGTGTGGAGTCAAAGAAAATGAGGGGGATACTAAATGAGTATTTTGCATCGGTATTTACTGTGGAAAAGGTCATGGAAGATATAGACAGTAGGGAAATAGATGGTGACATCTTGCAAAATGTCCATATTACAGAGAAGAAAGTGCTGGATGTCTTGAAACGCATAAAGGTGGATAAATCCCCAGGACCTGATCAGGTGTACCCTAGAACTCTGTGGGGAGCTAGAGAAGTGATTGCTGGGCCTCTTGCTGAGATATTTGTATCATCGATAGTCACAGGTGAGGTGCCGGAAGACTGGAGGTTGGCAAACGTGGTGCCACTGTTTAAGAAGGGTGGTAAGGACAAGTCGGGGAACTATAGACCAGTGAGCCTGACGTCGGTGGTGGGCAAGTTGTTGGAGGGAATCCTGAGGGACAGGATGTACATGTATTTGGAAAGGCAAGGACTGATTAGGGATAATCAACATGGCTTTGTGCATGGGAAATCATGTCTCACAAACTTGATTGAGTTTTTTGAAGAAGTAACAAAGAGATTGATGAGGGCAGAGCAGTAGATGTGATCTATATGGACTTCAGTAAGGCGTTCGACAAGGTCCCCCATGGGAGACTGATTAGCAAGGTTAGATCTCACGGAATACAGGGAGAACTAGCCATTTGGATACAGAACTGGCTCAAAGGTAGAAGACAGAGGGTGGTGGTGGAGGGTTGTTTTTCAGGCTGGAGGCCTGTGACCAGTGCAATGTCACAAGAATCGGTGTTGGGTCCTCTACCTTTTGTCATTTACATAAATGATTTGGATGCGAGCATAAGAGGTACAGCTAGTAAGTTTGCAGATGACACCAAAATTGGAGGTGTAGTGGACAGCGAAGACGGTCACCTCAGATTACAACAGGATCTGGACCAGATGGGCTAATGGGTTGAGAAGTGGCAGATGGAGTTTAATTCAGATAAATGCGAGGTGCTGCATTTTGGCAAAGCAAATCTTAGCAGGACTTATAACTTAATGGTAAGGTCCTCGGGAGTGTTGCTGAACAAAGAGACCTTGGAGTGCAGGTTCATAGCTCCTTGAAAGTGGAGTCGCAGATAGATAGGATAGTGAAGAAGGCGTTTGGTATGCTTTCCTTTATTGGTCAGAATATTGAGTACAGGAGTTGGGAGGTCATGGTGAGGTCATGTATAGGACAGTGGTTAGGCCACTGTAGGAATATTGCATGCAATTCTGGTCTCCTTCTTATCGGAAAGCTGTTGTGAAACCTGGAAGGGTTCAGAAAAGATTTACAAGGATGTTGCCAGGGTTGGAGGATTTGAGCTGTAGGGAGAGGCTGAACAGGCTGAGGCTGTTTTCCCTGGAGCGTCGGAGGCTGAGGGGTGACCTTATGGAGGTTTACAAAATTACGAAAGGCATGGATAGGGTAAATAGACGAAGTCTTTTCCCTGGGGCCAGCAAGTCCAGAACTAGAGGGCATAGATATAGGGTGATAGAGGAAAGATATAAAAGAGACCTAAGGGGCAAATTTGTCACACACAGAGTGGTACGTGTATGGAATGAGCTGCCAGAGGATGTGGTGGAGGCTGGTACAATTGCAACATTTAAGAGGCATTTGGATGGATATATGAATAGGAAGGGTTTGGAGGGATATGGGCCGTGTGCTGGCAGGTCGGATTAGATTGGGTTGGGATATCTGGTCGACATGGACAAGTTGGACTGAAGGGTCTGTTTCCTTGCTGTACATCTCTATGACTCTATGAGTCGGGAAGAGCGATTGTGCTGTTTAGTTTCCGCGTATTTGACAGCTAGGGTACAATGGATTCAAGGATTTACCCTCGACCTAGTTTGGCTGTTTTATGAATGTTTAAATTAAATTATAAATTTGATACATATATTTTCACATGTACTTGACTCAGACAATGTCATATTACATTCTGAGGAAGGGTCACTCGACCTGAAAAATTAACTCTGATTTCCCTTCGTAAATGCTGTAAGGCCTGCTGAGCTTTTCCAGCAATTTCTATTTTTGTTTCTGATTTACAGCATTTGTGGTTCTTTTGGTTCACATTTGATTAGCTGTTTCTGTCAAAAATAAATGAAGAAAGGACATAAGACAATGAGCAATATGAGCAGGAGCAGGTCATCTGACCCATTGAGCTGCTCCTCCATTCAATAAGATCATGGCTGATCTTTTCTTGGACTCAGCTCCATTTACCCGCCCTCTCACTATAACCCTTAATTCATTTACTGTTCAAACATCTAACTTTGCCTTAAAAACATTCAACAACATAGCCTCAACTACTTCACTGGGTGGGGAATTCTTCAGATTCACTACTCCTTGGGTGAAGAGTGTTCTCCTTAACTCAGTCCTATATTTGGTCCCCCTTATTTTGAGGCTATGTCCCTTGTTCCAGTTTCACCCACCAATGGAAACAATCTTCCTGCTTCTATATAATCTATTCCCTTCATAAATTTTTTGATATTTCCACCCTCCCCTTCTAAATTCCAGTAAGTATAGTCCCAATCTACTCAATTTCTCCTCACAAGCTAACCCTCTCAGCTTTGGAACCATCTTCGTGAACCTCCTCTGTATCACCACCAGCGCAAATACATCCTTTATGAAGTAAGGAGACCAAAACTGGCCTCACCAGCACCCTATATAGCTGCAGCATATCCTCCACCTTTTTTAAACTTCATCCCTCTAACAATGAAGGACAATATTCCATTTGCTTTCTTAATTACCTGCTGCAGCTGCAAACCAACCTTATGTGATTCATGCACAAGGATACCCAGGTCCCTCTGCACAGCAGCATGCTGTAACTTTTCACTATTTAAATAATAGTCCATTTTGTTGTTTTTCCTAACAAAATGGATGACTTCACATTTACATACATTGTATTCCATCTGCCAGACTCTTGCCCATTCACTTAACCTATCTGTATCCCTCAACAGACTTTCAGTGCCCTCTGCACACTTTGCTCTACCACTCATCCTAGTGTCATCTGTGAACTTTGATACACTACGCGTGATTTCCAACTCTAGATCATCTTTGTAAATTGTAAACATTTGTGAGTCCAATACTGATCCCTGAGGCACATCGCTAGCCACTGATCATCATCCAGAAATATACCCATTTATCCTCACTGTTTTGCTTCCTGTTAGTTAACGAATCTTCTATTCATGTTAATACATTACCCATAACGTGGTATACCTTTATCTTATGCAACAGCCTATTGTGCGACATCTTGTCAAATGCCTTCTGGAAATCCAGGTATACCTCAGCCACCTGTACTTCATTGTTCACTGTGCTCATTATTTCCTCAAAGAATTCCTGTGATTTAGTTAAACATGACCTGCCTTTCATGAACCCATGCTGCATCTGCCCGATGGGACAGTTTCTATCCAGATGGCTCACTATTTGTAAATGCATAAACATTCCTGCAAGTGAGAAAAGAAACCAATTCCAGATCTTTTTGATTGCCACAGGAATATTTTTTATTCATTCATGGTACTTGGGTGTCACCAGCTAGCCAGCATTTATTGCCTGTCCCTCATTGCCCCTTGGGAAGAGGGAGGAGAGCTGCCTTCTTGAACTGCTGCAGTCCACATAATGTAGGTTGACTCACGATGCCATTAGGGAGGGAATCCAGGATTTTGACCCAGGGATAGCTTTAAAAAGGGTGGCACGGTGGTTCAGTGGTTAGCATTACTCCCTCACTGTGCCAGGGACCCGGGTTCGATTCCAGCCTTGGGTGACTGTGTGGAGTTTGCACATTCTCCCCGTGTCTGCGTGGGTTTCCTCCAGGTGCTCTGGTTTCCTCCCACAATCCAAAGATGTACAGGTTAGGTGAATTGGTCATGCTAAATTGCCCATAGTGTTCAGGGGTGTGTAGGTTAGGAGCATCAGTCAGGGGATATAAGACAATAGGGTAGGAATGGGTCTGGGTGGGTTACTCTTCAGAGGGTCAGTGTGGACTTGTTGGGTCGAATCCACACTGTAGGGATTCTATGATGACAGTGAAGGAACAGTGATATATTTCCAAATTAGGATGGTGAGTGGCTTGGAGGGAACTTCCAGATGGTGGTGTCCCCATGGATCTGCTGCCTTTGTCCTTCTAGTTGCAAGTGGTCATGGGTTTGGAAAGTGCTGTTTGAAGATCTTTGGTAAATTTATGCAGCACATCTTGTTGATAGTACACACAGCTGTTACTGAACGTCAGTGATGGAGGGAATGTTTGTGGATGTGGTACCAATTCAAGTGAGCTGCTTTGTGCTGGATGGTGTCAAGCTTCTTGAGTGTTATTGGGACTGCAGGCAAATGGGGAGTATCCCATCACTTTCCTGACTTGTGCCTTATAGATGATGGACAGGCTTTGGGGAGGTAGGAAGAGAGTTATTTCCAGCAGATTCCCAGCCTCTAACTTGCTCTTTAGCCACTGTGTTTATCTGGTGAGTATAGTTGAGTTTCTGGTAAATGGTAAGCCTCAGGATGTTGATAATGGGGTTTCAGTGATGGCAATACCATTGAATATCGAGGGTGATGGTTAGATTGTTTCTTATTGGTGATCGTTGTTGCCTGACATTTGTGTGGAGGAGAGTGAAGCAGTCAATGAGTGTATGACTGATGTCATATTAATGCTCCAGAATCAGGCTGAAGAGAGAGATAGGAAAAAGGAAAAGGAAATAAGTGAAAAGGAATACAAGAATAAGTTGGTGCCAAACATAAAACTGTAGAGATTGCTCCATACAGAGCCACATGAGCTCAATAGGCTGAATAGCCTCATTTGTGCTTTAAATAACTCTATAATATTTATATTATATTCACCAGGCACACTGAATGGTGCATTTAGGATGAGTCAATGACCTAGTGGTATTATTTCTCCACTGTTAATCCAGAGACCCAGCTTACGTTATGGGGACTTGAGTTCAAATCCTGCCAGATGGTGGAATGTGAATTCAATAAGTATCTGGAATTAAGAATCTAACAATGATTATAAATCCATTGACAATTGTGATCCAGTTCACTAATGTCCTTTAGGGATGGAAATCTGTCATCTTTATCTGGTCTGGCCTATACGTGACTCCAGACTCACAGCAATTTAGTTGACTCTCAACTGCCTTCTGTGCAATTAGGAATGGCAATAAATGCTGCCTAGCCAGCAACACTATCATCCAATGAATGAATAAAGAAAAAAGCATGGTGAATGGGCGGGTCAGAACACTGTCCAGTTAAAGTCACAACAACCAAGCTATCCTTTCAAAAGTTTTGTTTTCTGAGTGACCAGGTATCTTTACTAGTATTTATTCAGTTATGTTCAGTTATCTTTTTCACTTCTATCAAAAACTGACTGTCTCTTAGAGGCCTACTTGTAATACGCAGAAGATCCCTCTTCCTGTAGCAACCAGTTCTCTGTTTTTGTGTATTCCCTTGACTTTGTGTTATGGACTTTATGGAGTCACAGGCTGCGGAACCTGATGGTGTGTGTTGGAATGTTATTGGCAGTGGAAGAGAGTTCAATACCTAAAGAGAAGAAATTTGTCCTTGAAAAGGTGGGATTAACAGACCTGAATTATTGATAGTGTCTGGAGAATGAAAAGAGAAAGGGAATAATTGTAAAATATAATTTTTATTTATAGCACCTGTCCATCTTGTAAAATGATGGACTGTGCCTGAGGTTTTTGTCACTTCTGGATTGGACATTGCCTGTTGTTACTGTAGAGCTACCTATTTATAAAACTCTGTACCACAAAACTCCAGACTGTAATAAAACATGTCTGGCATACAGCAAGAATTGAATAACATGTGAGATGGTGGAGAGACCTTTATTAAAGTGATAGACATTAGGAAGTGAAACATCAAAGTTGAGTGGAGCAGGAAGAGAAATCGAGAATCAAAAGGAAAGAAATAGTGGAAATTATTTAAAACAGCAGTTTACAAAAAATGAAAGTTTTCAAGCATTCCCTTTTAAATATGAAGTAAAAAGCATTGATAATTAAACAGATTACTTGTAATATTTTTCTGGTGTAATATAAGCAGCTACAGCCAAAAGGAAAATTTACGAACAAATAAACCAGTCTATTGGCTACACCATAATTCAAAATGTTAGCTTGGTCCTGCTTTCAGTTCAATTGTTACATGATTTTAACATGAACCTGTTTGATCAATTACCTATTGCATTACACTATTTACATATTTTCCCCATTTCAAAATGAATTTTATGTATCTAATGGTACAGAATGTTCTTGTAAATGAGGACATTTTACCTCCAGTCACCAAATGCAGAAATGATAGATTTGAAATCCAATGATGTTGCATCCATTTATGAGGCAGTGAAGATGCATGAAAGGGTTCAGTTACCTCATTCTGAGCCAGTGTGTATTATGCACCATGTCAGTGTAAACTCAAAGATTTGTTCAGTGCACAGCTGACATGGGGATTGGCCATTTCCTTTATGAAGATGCCACTGTGAATTTGGGCCATCTTGGACAGAGCTGTTGCAAAGGAAGTGTGGTGCCCAATTTGCCAAGGGAGAGATCCCAAAAGGGGCAGCAAATGTTAAGAATGTGAAATTTGTAACATTTTTGTCAAAGAGTACAGGCCCAGAATTAGGTGGTAAATGGAATAAGGTCCTTGGGGATTAAGATTTTAAAAAGTGATTTCATTCACCACGCTGTTCTGGATTCAGTAATAGTGTCACCAGAGCTTATTCTGACAATGAACATTCCACAATAAGATTATCTGATTAAGTTGAGGGAGAGGGGCGATATGGAGGTAGTGGGGAGAAACCAGAGCGTGAACATGTTGTCAGCAAAACTCAGGAAGCAATAACAGAACATTTGGAAAATCATAACGTAGTCAAGTCGAGTCAACATGGCTTCACAAAATCCTGATTAATTTATTATAGTTTTTTGAGGTAGTCCAGCCTGAGTGCATAGAGAGGAATCAGTAACTGTGTAGTATTTGGACTTCCAGAAGACATTTGACAAGGTACAGAGGTTAAGTCATTTGATAAGAGCCTAGAGTAGTTTATTGGAGTGGATAGAGAATTGGCTAATGGGCAGGAAACAGCAAGTGGGGATAGAGAGTTCCACAGAGATCAGTGCTGGGACTGCAATTGTTAACAATATATATTCATGGTTTGGAGGAAGGAAGTGAATGAACTGTAGGCAAATATAAGACCATAAAACATAGGGGCAGAAATTAGGCCATTCAACCCATCAAGTCTGCTCTGCCATTCAATCATGGCTGATATGTTTCTCAAAGAGAAAGTGAGGACTGCAGATGCTGGAGATCAGAGCTGACCTGCTGGACACACTTTCCTCATTCTTGAAGGAGGGCTAATGCCCAAAACGTCGATTCTCCTATTCCTTGGATGCTGCCTGACCTGCTGCGCTTTTCCAGCAATACATTTTCAGCTCTGATATGTTTCTCAACCCCATTTTCCCCATACCCCTTGATCCCCTTGATACTCAAGAACCAATCTATCTCAGATTTAAATGTCCTCAATGACCTGACCTCCGCAGTCTTGTGTAGCAATAAATTCCACAGATTCACCACTCTCTGCCAGAAGATGTTTCTCCTTCTCTTTGTTCTAAAGGTGTTCCCTTTAGTCTAAGGCTGTGCCCTCAAGTCCTTGTCTCTCCTACTAATGAAAATATTTTCCCAACATCTACTCTGTCCAGGCCATTCAGTATTCTGTATGTTCCAATTAGATCCCCCCTCATCCTTCTAAACTCCATCAAGTTTAAACTCAGAGTCCTCAAATGCTCCTCATATGTTAAGCTTTTCATTCCTGGGACCATGCTCGTGAGCCAGACAATATGCAGACAAAGAACATAGAACAATACAGCACAGAAACAAAACGCCTGCGCCGGCTCACTTTGCCCTTCCTTGCTAAAACAGTCTTCCCTTACAAGATCCTTATCCCTCTATTTCCTTCCTATTCCTGTTTTTGTCCAGGTGCTTCTTAAAAGCTGCCGCTGTGTCTGCTCCCACCACCTCAGCCAGTACATTCCAGGCACTCACCATCCTTTGAATGAAAAGCTTGCCTTGCAAATCTCTCTTAAACTCTACCCCGCCCCCCTCTTCACACTGTGAACCTGTATCCTCAAGTAATTGAGCCCTCCACCCTGGGAAAAAGCCTCATAATTTCCACTCCTCCATACCATTCACAATCTTATAAACGTCTATAAGGTTTACCCCCCCACCCCCGCACCCCCCCCCCCACCCCAATCCACAACACCACAACCTCCTGTGTTCCAGTGAAAACAAACTCAGTCTATCCAACCTTTTTTCATAGATAAAATCCCCCAGACCTGGAAACATCCTGGTAAACCTTTTCTGTAATCTCTCCAAAGTATCCACATCCTTCTGGTAATGTGGTGACCAGAACTGCACACAACATTCCAAGTGTGGCCTAACTAAAGTTCTATAAAGCTGCAGCATCACTTGTCTATCCTTATACTCAATGCCCCTTCCAATGAAGGCAAGCATGCTATAAGCCTTTATTACTCCCTTATCTACCTGCGCTGCCACCTTCAGTGATCCAAGGACATGCACACCCAGGTCCCTTTGCAACATAAAAATAGATGGAAAGGCAAGTTGTGAGAAGGATATACAGTAGTTTTATAGAGATATTGATAGGTAAAGTAAACAGGCAAAAAGGTAGCAATTGGAGTATAATGTGGGAAACTGTTAAGGCGTTCACTTTGGAAGGGGGAAACAAAAGGACAGAATATTACGTAAATGGTGAAAAACTGCAGAAAACCCCAACACAAAGGGACTTGAGGGGACTTGTGCATAAAATGCAGAAAGGTACCACACAAGGCCAGCAGGTAATCAAAGAACAAAGAACAAAGAACAAAGAAAATTTACAGCCCAGGAACAGGCCCTTCAGCCCTCCAAGCCTGAGCTGATCCAAACGTACTGTCTAAACCTCTCGCCTAATTCCTAAACATCTGTATCCCCCTCTGCTCCCCACCTACTCATGCATCTGTCCAGATGCATCTTAAATGAATCTACTGTGCCCGCCTCTGCCACCTCTGCTGGCAACGCGTTCCAGGCACCTACCAACACCTGTGTGAAGTACTTGCTGCGTGTATCCCCCTTAAACTTTTCACCTCTCACCTTGAATGTGTGACCTCTCGTTATTGAATCCTTCACCCTGGGAAAAAGCTTATCTCTATCCACCCTGTTTATACCCTTCATGATTTTGTAGACTTCAATCAGGTCCCCTCTCAATCTCCTTTTTTCTAATGTAAACAATCCTAACCTACTCAACCTCTCTTCATAGCTAGCACCTTCCATACCAGGCAACATCCTCGTAAACCTTCTCTGCACCCTCTCCAAAGCTTCCACATCCTTTTGGTAATGTGGCGACCAGAACTGTACACAGTATTCTAAATGTGGCTGAACCAAAGTCTTGTACAATTTTAACATGACCTGCCAGCTCTTATATTCAATAGCCCATCCAATGAAGGCAAGCATACTATATGCCTTCTTGACCACTCTATCTATCTGTGCAGCAACCTTCAGGGTACAATGGACCTGAACTCCCAGATCTCTCTGCTCATCAGCTTTTCCCAAGGCTCTCTTCCGTTTATTGTATAATTCACTCTAGAATTAGACTTCCCAAAATGCATCACCTCACATTTGCCTGGATTGAACTCCATCTGCCCCTTCTCTGCCCAACTCTCCAGCCTATCTATATTCTCCTGTATTCTTTGACAGTCCCTTATGCTGTCTGATAGGAAGAGAGCTTCTTCAAGGAAGGCATCCTTGCAAGAGGATTCGCAGTAGGTTAAAATCTTCGAGGAGAAAGTGAGGACTGCAGATGCTGGAGATCTGAGCGGAAAATGTGTTGCTGCAAAAGCACAGCAGGTCAGGCAGCATCCAAGGAGCAGGAGAATCGACGTTTCGGGAATAAGCCCTTCTTCAGGAATGAGGAAAATGTGTCCAGCAGGCTAAGATAAAAGGTAGGGAGGAGGGACTTGGGGGCGGGCCATTGAAAATGTGATAGGTGGAAGGAGGTCAAGGTGAGGGTGATAGGCTGGAGTGGGGTGGGGGCGGAGAGGTCAGGAAGAAGATTGCAGGTTAGGAAGGCGGTGCTGAGTTCGAGGGATTTGACTGAGACAAGGTAAGGGGAGGGGAAATGAGGAAACTGGAGAAATCAGTTCATCCCTTGTGGTTGGAGGGTTCCTAGGCGGAAGATGAGGCGCTCTTCCTCCAACCGTCGTGTTGCTATGGTCTGGCAATGGAGGAGTCGAAGGCCCTGCATGTCCTTGGTGGAATGGGAGGGGGAGTTGAAGTGTTGAGCCACGAGGTGGTTGGGTTGGTTGGTCCGGGTGTCCCAGAGGTGTTCTCTGAAACGTTCCACAAGTAGGCGGCCCTGTCTCCCCAATGTAGAGGAGGCCACATCGGGTGCAGCGGATGCAATAAATGATGTGTGTGGAGGTGCAGGTGAATTTGTGGCGGATATGGAAGGATCCCTTGGGGCCTTGGAGGGAAGTAAGGGGGGAGGTGTGGGTGCAAGTTTTGCATTTCTTGCGGTTGCAGGGGAAGGTGCCGGGAGTGGAGGTTGGGGGGTGTGGACCTGACGAGGGAGTCACAGAGGGAGTGGTCTTTTCGGAATACTGATAGGGGAGGGGAGGGAAATATATCCCTGGTGGTGGGGTTCGTTTGGAGGTGGCGGAAATGACGACGGATGATACGCTGTATATGGAGGTTGGTTGGGTGCTAGGTGAGAACCAGTGGGGTTCTGACTTGTGGTGATTGGAGGGGCGGGGCTCAAGGGCGGAGGAGCGGGAAGTGGAGGAGATGCAGTGGAGAGCATCGTTGACCATGTCTGGGGGGAAATTGCGGTCTTTGAAGAAGGAGGCCATCTGGGTTGTGCAGTATTGGAACTGGTCCTCCTGGGAGCAGATGCGGCAGAGACGAAGGAATTGGGAATATGGGATGGCATTTTTACAGGGAGCAGGGTGGGAGGAGGTGTAGTCTAGGTAGCTGTGGGAGTCGGTCAGTTTATAGTAAATGTCCGTGTTGATTCGGTTGCCCGAGATAGAAATGGAAAGGTCTAGGAAGGGGAAGGAGGAGTCTGAGACAGTCCAGGTAAATTTGAGGTCAGGATGGAAGGTGTTAGTGAAGTGAATGAACTGTTCAACCTCCGCGTGGGAGCACGAGGCAGCGCCGATATAGTCATCGATGTAGCGGAGGAAAAGGTGGGGGGTGGTGCCAGTGTAGCTGCGGAAGATGGACTGTTCCACATATCCTACGAAGAGGCAGGCATAGCTGGGGCCCATGTGGGTGCCCATGGCTACTCCTTTGGTTTGGAGGAAGTGAGAGGATTGGAAAGAGAAGTTGTTCAGGGTGAGGACCAGTTCAGTCAGTCGAAGGAGGGTGTCAGTGAAAGAGTACTGGTTGGTTCGGCGGGAAAGGAAGAAGCGGAGGGATTTGAGTCCTTCATGATGGGGGATGGAGTTGTACAGGGACTGGATGTCCATGGTGAAGATAAGGCATTGGGCACCAGGGAAGCGAAAATCATGGAGGAGGTGGAGGGCATAGGTGGTGTCCCGAACGTAGGTGGGGAGTTTCTTGGTCTCCTGTTCCTTGGATGCTGCCTGACCTGCTGCACTTTTCCAGCAACACATTTTCAGCTATGCTGTCTGATACTCTACCAATCTTCGTGTCATCTGCGAACTTGCTGATCATACCAACAGTGCCCTCTTTATGTATATTACAAACAACAGTGGCCCCAACACTGACCCCTGTGGAACGCCACTGGTCAGCTTTCTCCATTTCAAGAAATTCCCTTCAACTACTACTCTCTGTCTCCTGTTGCTCAACCAGTTCTTTATCCACCTAGCTAGAACACCCTGCACATCATGTGAATACACTTTCTCCATTAGTTTACCACAGGGAACCTTATCAAATGCCTTCTGATAGTGCATATATATGACAAAAACAGCCCTTCCTTCATCTATCAACCTGGTCACTTCCTCAAAGGACTCTCTTAAGTTGGTAAGGCACAATCTCCTCTACACAAAACCATGTTGCCTATTACTGATAAGCCCAGGAAGGCTATTGGGGCATTGGCCCTTATTTCAAGGGGGTTAGAATATAAGAGTCAAGAGTGTAGTGCTGGAAAAGCACAGCAGGTCAGGCAGCATCCGAGGAACAGGAGAATCGACGTTTCGGGTATAAGCAGGAAATTTGATGAAGGGCTTTTGCCCGAAACATCGATTCTCCTGCTCCTCAGATGCTGCCTGACCTGCTGTGCTTTTCCAGCACCACATTCTTGACTCTTATCTCCAGCATCTGCAGTCCTCACTTTCTCCTGGTTGGAGTACAAGAGTAGGGAAGTCATACTGCAGTTGTACACTGAAATATTGTGTGCTGTTATGGTCTCCTTCTCTGAGGAAGGATGTGCTTTCTATACGAGGAATGTAACAAAGGTTTACCAAAATGAAACCTGGGATGGCAAGACTGATACATGAGGAGAGATTGAGTTGGTTAAGGTTGCAGTCACAGGAATTTAGAAGGATAAGCATTACTCTCATAGAAATATATAAAATTCTAACAGGACTAGACAGATTAGATGTTCCCGAAGGTGGCGAAGTTTAGAACCAGGTGTCATAGTTTAAAGATACAGGATAAACCTTTTTAGACTGAGATGAGGAGAAATTTCTTCACCTACAGAGCAGCGAGCCTGTGGAATTATTGAAATTATTACAGAATGTAGTTGAAATCAAAACATAGCATGTTTTCAAGAAGAATGGAAATATATCTCTCATGGCTAAAGGGTGTAAGGGATATGAGGAAAGGGCGCAATTAAGATATTAGGCTTGATGATCAGCCATGGTCATATTGAATGGCAAAGCAGGTTGGGATGGCTGAACACTCTATTCCTCTTCCTATTTCTTATGGTCTTAACTTGAATTTGAAGCCCCCCGAGGTGATTTTGGAGCAGACAGTCTTTTGGTTAGGCTGGAATGGGGTGAATATATCCCCACTGTCTTACTGATTCCTACCAGTTGAGTTCCAGCATTTGTGAAAGGTAGTAATGCCCAGCGTTTACATAGTGACTGGAAAGCCCACTTCAGTGTCTCAGCATGGTATTCATCCAATTGCTGGCCTGGAGCTAAGAGTCACACAGCACGGAAACAGATCCTCCAGTATGCAAGTCCATGCCGAATGTAATCCCAAACTAAACTCGTCCCACCTACCTGCTCCTGGCCCATATCCCTCAAAACCTTTCCTATTCACGTACTTATCCAAATGTCTTTTAAACATTGTAATTATACCCACAAACACCACTTCCTCAGGAAGTTCATGCTTGATGTGAACCACCTTCTCTGCAAAACATTTGCCTCTCGTCTCTTTATTACATCTCTCTCCTCTCACCTTAAAAATGAGCCCTTTAGTCATAGACTCCTACGGCAGGCCTTTTGGCCCAAACTAGTCCATGCTGACCAAAATGTCCATCCATGCTAATCCCATTTCCCTGCACTTGGCCCATATCCTTCTCAACAAAGTTTGGTAGAAGATTTGTAGCTCGGGTGCTCGTTGTTGTGGTTCTGTTCGCCGAGCTGGGAATTTGTCTTGCAAACGTTTCGTCCCCTGTCTAGGTGACATCCTCAGTGCTTGGGAGCCTCCTGTGAAGCGCTTCTGTGCTGTTTCCTCCGGCATTTATAGTGGCCTGTCTCTGCCACTTCCGGTTGTCAGCTCGAGCTGTCCGCTGTAGTGGCCGGTATATTGGGTCCAGGTCGATGTGTTTGTTGATAGAGTCTGTGGATGAGTGCCATGCCTCTAGGAATTCCCTGGCTGTTCTCTGTTTGGCTTGCCCTATAATGGTAGTGTTGTCCTAGTCGAATTCATGTTGCTTATCATCTGTGTGTGTGGCTACTAAGGATAGCCGGTCGTGTCGTTTCGTGGCTAGTTGGTGTTCGTGTATACAGATCGTTAACTGTCTTCCTGTTTGTCCGATGTAGTGTTTTGTGCCGTCCTTGCATGGGATTTTGTACACTACATTAGTTTTGCTCATGTTGGGTATCGGGTCCTTTGTTCTGGTGAGTTGTTGTCTGAGCGTGGCTGTTGGTTTGTGTGCTGTTACGAGTCCTAGTGGTCGCAGTAGTCTGGCTGTCAGTTCAGAAATGCTCCTGATGTATGGTAGTGTGGCTAGTCCTTGAGGGGCCCTATTCTCTCTCCAGTTATTCTTTTTCCTTTAATGTTAAAAGTCACACAACACCAGGTTATAGTCCAACAGGTTTATTTGGAAGCACTAGCTGCACTTTCATCAAATGGTCAAAAGCTTGTGCTTCCAAATAAACCTGTTGGACTATAATCTGGTGTTGTGTGATTTTTAACTTTGTTCACCCCAATCCAACAGAGACTCCTTCAAATAATTTTTCCTTTAATCCACACTTGGAATGTTGTGTTCAGTTCTGGTCGCCTCATTATAGGAAGTATTTGGAAACTTTAGAGAGGGTGCAGAGGAGATTTACCAGGATGCTGCCTGGACTGGAGGACATGTCTTATGAAGTAAGGTTGAGGGAGCTGTGGCTTTTCTCATTGGAGCGAAGAAGGATGAAAGGCAACTTGATAGAGGTGTACAAGATGATGATAGGCATAGATAGAGTGGATAGCCAGGGACATTTTCCTGGGGGAGAAATGGCTATCACGAGGGGGCATTATTTTAAGGTGATTGGAGGAGGTTTTAGGAGAGATGTCAGAGGTAAGTTCTTTACATAGAGAGTGATGTGTGCGTGGAATTCACTGCCAGCAGTGCCAGTAGAGTTAGATACATTAGGGGCGTTTAAGCAACTCTTGGTAAGCACATGGAAGATAGTAAAATGAAGGTATGTAGGTTAGATCTTAGAGTAGGATAAAAGTTTGGCACAACATCGAGGGCAGAAGGGTTTGTACTGTGCTGTACTGTTCTATGTTTTATGTTTAACATACTGAAATAACCTCTTTGGATTTATCCTAATCTTCTTAGCCAAGGCTATCTCGTGTCCCCTTTTCTCCTTCCTGATTTCCTTCAGTAAACTCCTGTATTCCCTGTATATCTCCAGGGATTCACTTGATCCCAGCTACCTGTACCTGAGCCATGCCTCCTTCATTTTTCTGGTCAAAGCCTCAGTATCTCTTGTTGTTCAGGGTTCCCTATTCCTGCTAATCTTGCCCATCCCCATCACCCTCACAGGAACATATAGACTATGACCTCTCACTATCTCACTCTTAAAGGCCTCCCACTTGCTGGAGGTCCCTTCATCTGGAAACAAACTGCTCGAATCAACCCCTGCAAGCTCCTGTCTAATTTCATCAAAATTCACCTTGCCCCGTTTTAGAACTTGAACCTGTGGACCAGTTTTGTCCCTTTCCATAACTATTTTAAAAATAATAAAACTATGGTCACTGGTCCCAAAGTGCTCCCCCACGGTCACCTCCATCACCTGTCCTGCCCTATTTCTCAACAGTAGATCAGGTTTTGCCCCTTTCTGAGAAGGACCCTCCATATACTGCTTGAAGAAACTTTCCTGAACGCACGTAACAAATTCCACCCTGCCTTCACACTCTTGCAGTTCCAGTTCTATATCAGGAAAATTAAAATCCCCTACTATGACAACCCTATTGCTCCTGCAAGTCTCCCCAGTCTCCCTGCATATTTGTTCCTCTAATTCTCATTGACTATTTGGGGACCTATAGTACAACCCCAGTAATGTCACCATTCCCATGTTATACCTTAGCTCCACCCACAAAGCCTCATTGGATGATCCCTTTGTTATTTCATCTCTGATCACTGCTGTGATAATCCCCTTAATCAAAAGTGCAACTCCCCATCCCCTCCTTCCACCATCCCTGTTCCGCCTAAAGCACCTATACCCTGGCACATTAAGCTGCCAGTCTTGTCCCTCCCTTAAGCCATGTTTCTGTAATGGCTATAATATACTATCCCAGTCCCATGTACCTATCCACACTCTGAGTTTATCGGCCTTACCTGTTAGCCTTCTTATATTGAACTAGATGCAATTTAATCCAAAAGACATTCCTTGCTCCCTGTTATGTTCCAGCCTAACCTGTCTCTTCAATTTACTATTTCAGATTACAGTATCTCCTTCCAGTCTCACACCAGCCTCCCTGCTATTGAGGATCCCACCCCTGCCAACCTAATTTAAACCCTCCCTTAGACCACTAGCAAACCTGGCTCCCAGTTCAGGTATTCAACCCCTCCCTCTTGAACAGGCCACCTCTGTCCTAGAAAAGATCCCAATGATCTAAAATCTGAATCCCTGCCCCCTGCACCAATTCTTTAGCCATGCATTCATCTGCCATATCCTCCTGTTCTTAGCCCGTGGCACCGGATGTAATCAGGGGAATACCACCAATGAGGTCCTGGTTTTTCACCTTTTTTCTAGCTCTCTATAATTACTCCGCAGGACCTCATCCCTATTTCTACCCATTTCATTTGTGTCAACAAGCACAATGACTTCTGGCTGCTCTCTCTCCCCCTTGACAGCATTCTACAGCCACTCTGAGACATCCTGGACCCTGGCACCTGGGAGGCAACACACCATCCTGGATTCCCATTTGTGGCCTCAGGGTCTCCTGTCTGTCCCCCTAGTCTTGAAATAGTCATGTGGGCAACTGATTGGAAAAAGCCTGTCAAGTTCACCTTTGAAATGTTGGAAGAAGTGTGTGTGGGGGTGGGGTTGTGTTGGTCCTCATTCCCAGGCATTCTATCTCTGGGTGAGGGACCCAGCATTGGGGATCGAGGTCCTGACAAAAACCACCACCAACTCCATTAGGTTCTGAATTCCCTGTCCTCAGCGATGGCAGTAATGTCTTCACTAGCGCTCCTGGGAGCAGATGTCGTCTCCGCCGCATCTGCTCCCAGGAGGACAAGTTCCAATACCGTACAACCCAGATGGCCTCCTTCTTCAAAGACCGCAATTTACCCCCAGATGTGGTCGACGATGCTCTCCACCGCATCTCCTCCACTTCCCGCTCCTCCTCCCTTGAGCCCCGTCCCTCCAATCGCCACCAGGACAGACCCCACTGGTCCTCACCTACCACCCCACCAACCTCCATATACAGCGTATCATCCGTCGTCATTTCCGCCACCTCCAAATGGACTCCACCACCAGGGATATATTTCCCTCCCCTCCCCTATCAGCGTTCCAAAAAGACCACTCCCTCCATGACTCCCTCGTCAGGTCCACACCCCCAACCAACCCAACCTCCACTCCCGGCACCTTCCCCTGTAACCGAAAGAAATGCAAAACTTGCGCCCACACCTCCCCCCTTACTTCCCTCCAAGGCACCAAGGGATACTTCCATATCCACCACAAATTCACCTGCACCTCCACACACGTCATCTATTGCATCCGCTGCACCCGATGTGGCCTCCTCTATATTGGGGAGACAGGCCGCCTACTTGCGGAACGTTTCAGAGAACACCTCTGGGACACCCGGACCAACCAACCCAACCACTCCGTGGCTCAACACTTCAACTCCCCCTCCCACTCCACCAAGGACATGCAGGTCCTTGGACACCTCCATCGCCAGACCATAGCAACACGCCGGTTGGAAGAAGAGCGCCTCATCTTCCGCCTGGGAACCCTCCAACCACAAGGGATGAACTCAGATTTCTCCAGTTTCCTCATTTCCCCTCCCCCCCACCTTGTCTCAGTCAAATCCCTCGAACTCAGCATCACCTTCCTAACCTGCAATCTTCTTCCTGATCTCTCCGCCCCCACCGCACTCAGGCCTATCACCCTCACCTTGACCTCCTTCCACCTATCGCATTTCCAACACCCCTCCCCCAAGTCCCTCCTCCCAACCTTTTATCTTAGCCTGCTGGACACACTTTCCTCATTCCTGAAGAAGGGCTTATGCCCGAAACGTCGATTCTCCTGTTCCTTGGATGCTGCCTGATCTGCTGCGCTTTTCCAGCAACACATTTTCAGCTCTGATCTCCAGCATCTGCAGTCCTCACTTTCTCCTCCAGTAATACTGACAGTGACAACAACTCACAGTAATGCTGCCTGTACCAGAGAGCTCTGATTGGTTGAATGTTCTTGGTGGTAGGAGTTTGTGGCCCACTGTAGGAGACCCCATGCTGTCCAGGTAATTGCCTGTTGACCTGATAATTGCATTTGACTTCACAGACCTGGCTCTCTGCCAAATGTTTCACCTGGTACTCCCATTAACTTCCACCCTCTGAATTTGCTGGCCAGCTCAGTGTCAATGTATTCAAAAGGATTGTTGTTGGGGAAAAAGAATTGACCAAGGATTTCAATAATTTGAGATTTTGAAAACATGGCACCAAGACTCAAACTGACAAACTGGCTGAATGTGCCTAGAAATCAACAAAATGTTATTCTCGGGAAAGTGAGGACTATAGATGCTGGAGATCAGTGTGGATTCCTGATGAAGGGCTTATCCCCGAAATGTCAATTTTCCTGCTCCTCAGACGCTGTTTGACCTGCTGTGCCTCTCCAGCACCACACTCTCCAAAATGTTATTCTCGTCCAGTTTTATGGATGGTTTCCCTCCACAAGGCCTGGTGTGTTTTCTCGCTCTGTCATCCCAATGTTACTTGACATTTGTTTGTATATAGTTTGGGGAATTTGAAGGCAATGTGGAAATTGGGTGCAGAGGGCAAGAGGTGCTGTTTTGGCACATAGATGGTACTTGTTTTTTAAACAGGATATATTGATCAGGAAGGTAAAAACAATGACTGCAGATGCTGGAAACCAGATTCTGGATTAGAGGTGCTGGAAGAGCACAGCAGTTCAGGCAGCATCCAGGTAGCTTCGAAATCGACGTTTCGGGCAAAACCCCTTCATCAGGAATAAAGGCAGTGAGCCTGAAGCGTGGAGAGATAAGCTAGAGGAGGGTGGGGGCGGGGAGAAAGTAGCATAGAGTACAATGAGTGAGTGGGGGAGGGGATGAAGGTGATAGGTCAAGGAGGAGAGGGTGGAGTGGATAGGTGGAAAAGGAGATGGGCAGGTAGAACAAGTCCGGACAAGTCATGGGGACAGTTACTGAGCTGGAAGTTTAGAACTAGGGTGAGGTGGGGGAAGGGGAAATGAGGAAAGTGTTGAAGTCCACATTGATGCCCTGGGGTTGAAGTGTTCCGAGGCGGAAGATGAGGAGTTCTTCCTCCAGGCGTCTGGTGGTGAGGGAGCGGTGGTGAAGGAGGCCCAGGATCTCCACGTCCTTGGCAGAGTGGGAGGGGAAGTTGAAATATTGGGCCACGGGGCGGTGTGGTTGATTGGTGCGGGTGTCCCGGAGATGTTCCCTAAAGCGCTCTGCTAGGAGGTGCCCAGTCTCCCCAAAGTAGAGGAGACCGCATCGGGAGCAACGAATACAATAAATGATATTAGTGGATGTGCATGTAAAACTTTGATGGATGTGGAAGGCTCCTTTAGGGCCTTGGATAGAGGTGAGGGAGGAGGTGTGGGTGCAGGTTTTACAGTTCCTGCGATGGCAGGGGAAAGTGCCAGGATTGGAGGGTGGGTTGTAGGGGGCGTGGACCTGCCCAGGTAGTCGTGGAGGGAACGGTCTTTGCGGAAGGCGGAAAGGGGTGGGGAGGGAAATATATCCCTGGTGGTGGGGTCCGTTTGGAGGTAGCGGAAATGTTGGCGGATGATTTGGCTTATGCGAAGGTTGGTAGGGTGGAAGGTGAGCACCAGGGGCGTTCTGTCCTTGTTACGGTTGGAAGGGTGGGGTCTGAGGGCGGAGGTGCAGGATGTGGACGAGATACGTTGGAGGCATCTTTAACCACGTGGGAAGGGAAATTGCGGTCTCTAAAGAAGGAGGCCATCTGGTGTGTTCTGTGGTGGAACTGGTCCTCCTGGGAGCAGATCTGGCAGAGGCGGAGGAATTGGGAATACGGAATGGCATTTTTGCAATAGGTAGGGTGGGAAGAGGTGTAATCCAGGTAGCTGTGGGAGTCGGTGGGTTTGTAAAAAATGGCAGTGTCAAGTCGGTCATCATTAATGGAGATGGAGAGGTCCAGGAAGTGGAGGGAGGTGTCAGAGATGGTCCAGGTAAATTTAAGGTCAGGGTGGAATGTGTTGGTGAAGTTGATGAATTGCTCAACCTCCTCGCGGGAGCACGAGGTGGCGCCATTGCAGTCATCAATGTAGCGGAGGAAGAGGTGGGGAGTGGTCCCGGTGTAATTACGGAAGATCAACTGCTCTACATAGCCAACAAAGAGACAGGCATAGCTGGGGCCTACACGTGTGCCCATGGCTACCCCTTTGGTCTGGAGGAAGTGGGAGGATTTAAAGGAGAAATTGTTAAGGGTGAGGACCAGTTCGGCCAAACGAATGAGAGTGTCGGTGGAAGGGTCTTGTTGGGGAAGTCTGGAGAGGAAAAAACGGAGGGCTTGGAGTCCTTGGTCATGGCGGATGGAGGTGCAGAGGGATTGGATATCCATGGTGAAGATGAGGCATTGGGGGCCAGGGAAACGGAAGTCTTGGAGGAGGTCGAGGGTGTGGGTGGTGTCTCGAACGTATGTGGGGAGTTCCTGGACCAGGGGGGATAGGACAGTGTCGAGGTAGGTAGAGATGAGTTCAGTGGGGCAGGAGCATGCTGAGACAATGGGTCAGCCAGGGTGGTCAGGCTTGTGGATCTTGGGAAGGAGGTAGAACCGGGCAGTGCGGGGTTCCCGGAGTATGAGGTTAGAAGCTGTGGGTGGGAGATCTCCTGAGGTGATGAGGTTCTGTATGGTCTGGGAGATGATGGTTTGGTGATGGGGGGTGGGGTCATGGTCGAGGGGGCGGTAGGAAGAGGTATCCTCGAGTTGACGTTTGGCTTCAGCGGTGTAGAGGTCAGTGCGCCAGACTACCACTGCGCCCCCTTTATCCGCTGGCTTGATGGTGAGGTTGGGATGGAGCAGAGGGATTGGAGGGCTGCGCGTTGTGAGGGTGAGAGGTTGGAGTGGGGGAGGGGGGACGACAGGTTGAGGCGGTTAATGTCCCGGCGGCAGTTGGAAATGAAGAGGTCGGGGGCAGGTAATAGGCCAGCGCAGGGTGTCCAGGTGGATGCAGTGTGTTGGAGGTGGGCGAAGGGGTCCTCGGAAGGTGGGCGGGAGTCCTGATTGTGAAAGTAAGCTCGGAGGCAGAGGCGACGGAAGAATTGTTCGATGTCACGTCGTTTATTAAATTCATTGATGCATGGATGGAGGGGGATGAAGGTGAGTCCTTTGCTGAGGACTGATCGTTCGTCCTCAGTGAGGGGGAGGTCTGGGGGGATAGTGAAAACTCGGCAGGGCTGGGAGCTGGGATCTGGTGTGGGTGTAGAGCTGGGAGTGGGGGCGGAACCTGTAACTGGAGTGGGTGTGATGGTGGGGGGAATGGGGGTGGAGTCATGAGCAGGGGTAGTGTTCTCCTCAGGGTTCTGGGGGGTGGAGATAGTGGCAGTGGGGTCCACATCTGTGGGGGGCATGTCAGCAGAATGCAGGTGAGTGGCGCTGGTGGGGGCGGAAGTGGTGGTGACCACGACAGTAGGGGTGGCGGAAGTCACTGAGCATGTGGCATCAGCGATGATTAGATTAGATTAGATTACTTACAGTGTGGAAACAGGCCCTTCGGCCCAACAAGTCCACACCACCCCACCGAAGCGCAACCCACCCATACCCCTACATCTACCCCTTACCTAACACTACGGGCAATTTAGCATGGCCAATTCACCTGACCTGCACATCTTTGGACTGATATGAATGGCAGAAGTGATGTCAGGTGTGATGCATGAGGAATTGTGAGGGGTGGAAGTGGTTGTGGGAGTGGCCATGATGGGGGTGGAAGTGACATCATCAATCAGCGTGGGGAGCTCAGCATAAAAGAGTAATGTCACAGGTTAAACTATAAATTCATTGGTTGGTGATTGCTTATCTATTACAAGTATAGGCTTGTTTCATATTAAAGGTTAATAAGGAATATATTTACAAGCTACAAACTAAAAGATCAGTAGGAATTATATTTTTAATTAAATTAATAACTAAATAATTAAAATAGAGACATTGGGCCAAATGATGCTTTGAACTTGCATGATATGGGAGCTGGTGGACCCCATTGTAATTCGTACTGACTATCGATATCAAGTGTTGGTTGGTTGAAGAACTCTGGCTTAGAGTTGATGAGCTGGAATCTGAGCTTCAACCATTGCAACATGTCAGGGAAGGGGAGAGTTACCTGGATGCTGTGTTTTAGGAGGCAAAGTTAAAAATCGCACAACACCAGGTTATACTTCAACAGGTTTATTTGAAAGTATAAGCTTTTGGAGCACTGCTTCTTCATCAGGTAGCTATTTTTGTCAGATAACACTGTTGGACTATAACCTGGTGTTCTGTGATTTTTAACTTTGTCCACCCCAGTCTAACACCGGCATGTCCACATCATGGATTTCAGGAGGCAGTTACACTCATTAGATTAACTACCTGGAATATGGTCAGTGTTCAGGGACAGGAGGATGTGACTATGAGTGAGGCGGATAGAGGGATCCAGGAGGCAGTACTGAAGGAGACTCAACCCTTGAGCATATCTAACTGGTTTGAGGTTCTTTCCTCCCGTGATGATGAGAGCGGGGACTATAGGGAGGATGAACAAACTGACCACAGCTGTGATACAGGGAGCCATTCAAGAGGGGGAAGAAAAGAGAAATGTACTTATAATCAGAATAGTATAGTCTGAGAATAGACACTGCTCTCTGTGGCCAGAACCAAGAGTTCTGAAGGCTATGTTGCCTGCCTTGTGCCCAGGTTCAGGATATCTCATCAGAGCTGCGGAGGAACTTGAAGTGTAAAGGTAAAGATTCAGTTGTTGCAGTCTACATAAGTATCAATTACATAAGTAGAAACAGGAAACAGATTCTGCTGAGGGAATATGAGCAGCTAGGGTTAAATTAAAAAGCAGAACCAAAAGGTAATAACCTCTCGATTACTGCCTGAGCTACGAACAAATTGACACAAGATCAACAACATTAAAGCATGGTACAAAGATTGGTGTAGGAGAAACAGGTTCATATTCACAGAACATTGGGAAAGGAATGAGCTGTTCCAATGGGAAGGGCTCTACCTGAACCATACTGGGACCAGGGTCCTGATGGATCACATAACTATGGCTTGGGTAGAACTTGAAACTAAATAGTGGGTTGGAGGTTTTCTGGTGCAAGGAAAATTAATGAAAAGGTTAAAGGGAGAGGACTCAACAGATTTTATTAAAGTTTCCAGAACAAGTAATAGGACAGAGGGTCTGGAAAGTTTCAGAAATTTAATTTCAGGCACAACAAATAGGACGGCAACTATGAGCAGGACTGACGGTGTTGCACTTAGCTGTATGGCGTATCGAAAACAAGGTAAACAAGCTTATAGCACTGATTGAAATTGGTGGGTATAATATTGTACATATCACAGAGACATGGCTGCAAGAGGATCAGGGCTGGGAACTAAATATCCAAGGATGTGCATCCCATCAAAAGGACAGACAAATGGACAGAGGGGTGGAGTTGGCTTGTTAGTAAGAAATGAAATTAAATCAATAGCAAGAAGTGATATAGAGTCAGAAGGCGTACAATCTGTGAGGGTTGAGTTGAGAACTGCAAAGGAAAAAAGGCCTTGATGGGAATTGTGTACAGGCCTCCCAGCAGTAGTCAGGATGTAGGGAAGAAAATAAATCTGAAGATAGATAAGGCATGTAAGAAAGGCATTATTATAATAATCATGGCAGACTTCAATATGCAGGTGGACTCGGGAAATCAAGGTGGTAGTGGATCTCAAGTAAAGGAATTAATGGAATGTCTGTGGGATGACTGGGGTGGCAAGGGTGGAATGGTGGCTCAGTGGTTAGCACTGGGGTTAGTGCCAGAGACACGGGTTCAATTCCAGGTTTGGGTGGAGTTTGCACATTCTCTCAATGTCAACATGGGTTTTCCCTGGGTGCTCTTGTTTTCTTCCACAGTACAAAGATGTGCAAGTTAGCTGGGTTGGCTGTGGGAAACTGCTAATAATGTCCAGGGATGTACAGGTTAGGTGGATTAGCCATAGAAAATGCAGGGTTGCAAGGATAGGGTAGGGGGTATATCTGGGTAGGATGCTTTTCAGAGGTTGAGTGTGGCTCGAAGGGTTGAAAGGCTTGCTTCCACACTGTAGGGATTCTATGATGTTTGGGAAGTGTCCAATGTAAGAAGGGAAGGTGGTAGAAGACAGGAAATATTAGGTCAGTTATTGGTAAGATTTTAGACCTCAGTCATTGGTAAGATTTTAGAGTGCATTATCAAGGATGAGATTGCAGAGTACTTGGAAGTGCATGGTAAAATAGGGTTGAGCTAGCATGGCTTCAAAAGGAGATGCCATGCCTGATTAATCCATTAGAATTATGTCTGAAGATAACAAGTCAGTTCGACAAAAGAATGTGATTTATTTGGATTTCCAAAAGGCCATTGTCAAGGTGCCACATAGGAGGCTGCTAAATAAGATAAATATCCATGGTGTTAGGGGAAAGATACTGACATGGATAGAGGATTGGCTGACTGGCAGAAGGCAGAGAGTAGAGATAAAGGGATCTTTTTCAGGGTGTCAGCTGGTGACTAATGGAATTCCACAGGGATCAGTGTTGGGGCTAAAACTATTCACTTTATACATTAACAATCTGGACGAAGGAACTGAGGGCATGTTGCTATGTTTGCAGATGACACAAAAGTGAAGGGACAGGTGATTGTGAGAACACAGGGAGGCTGCAGAAGGACATGGAAATGGTTAGAGAGTGGGCAAAGAAGGTGCAGAAAGAATGCATGTGAGAAAGTGTGAAATTATATTCTTTGGTGGGAGGAATAGAGGCATGGATTATTTTCAAAATGGAGAAAGGCTTCAGAAATCTATAGCAAAAAGGGACTTCGGAGTTCTATTTCAGGATTCTCTTCAGGTTAACTTGTAGGTTCAGTTGGCATTTAGGAAGGCAAATGCAATGTCAGCATTTATTTCAAGAGGGCTAAGTACAAAAGCAGAGATGTACTCTTGAGGCTGTACAAGGCTCTGGTCAGACCACATTTGGAATATTGAGAGCAGTTCTGGGCCCCGTGTCTAAGGAAGGATGTATTGGTATTGAAGGGGGTTTACAAGAATGATCCCAGAGATATGAAGAGCAGGTGAGGACTCTGGGTCTGTACTCGATGGAGTTCAGAGGATGAGGGCAACCTGGTTAAAACTTACAGAATCCTGAGAGGCTGGATAGAGTGGACATGAAAAAAATGTTCACAAGTTGGAGAGACTAGGACTCCAAAGCACAGCCTCAGAGTTCAAGGGTGACCCTTTAAAACTGAGATGAGGAGAAATTTCTTCAGTCAGAGAGTGAATCTATGGAACTCATTGCTGCAGAGGGCTGTGAAGACCAAGTATTTTAAAGACAGAGATAGCTAGGTTCTTGATATCTAAGGAGATCAAGGGTTACAGGGAGAAGGCAGGAAAATGGGGTTAAGAAACATATGTTGCCCAAAAGGAGTACTTAATCTTCTCCCAGGTGTTCTTTTTTTGTGTGACATACAAACGACAGGGACTCAACTCAGAGTTTACTTAAATAAACCTTTCTTTGTTGCTTTCAGTGTGGATCTTGCTTTGTGATTTTTTGTCTTCTTTGAAGATAACTTCAGGCACATAGTTCTTAAATGTTGGTCTGATTTGATTTGATTTGATTTGATTTATTATTGTCACATATACCCTAATATCTGAGAGGTTCGTTCATAAGTTTGATAACAGCGGGGAACAAGCTGTTCTTGAATCTGTTGGTACATATGTTCAAACTTTTATATCTTCTGCCCAATAGAAGAGGGTGGAAGAGAGTATAACCTGGATGGGAGGAGTTTTTATTATTTTGGCTGCTTTCCTGAAGCAGCAGGAAGTATAGACAGAATTAGTGGAAGGAAGGTTGGTTTGACTGATGGACTGGATTCACAATTTTCTGTAATTACTTGCAGTCTTGCGAACAGCACTTGCCATACCAACAGTGATGCATCTGGATAGAGTCATAGAGTCATAGAGATGTACAGCACAGAAACAGACCCTTTGGTCCAATTTGTCTCTGCCGACCAATTATCCTAACCTACATCTAGTCACATTTGCCAGCACTTGGCCCATATCCCTCTAAACCCTTCCTATTCATATAGCCAACCAGATGCTTTTTAAATGTTGTAATTGTACCAGCCTCCACCACTTCTGGCATCTTATTTCATACACACACCAGCCTCTGCGTGAAAAAGGTGTCCCCTAAGTCCTTTTTAAATCGTTCCCTCCTCACCCTAAACCTATGCCCTCTATGCTGAACTTCCCCACTCCAGGGCAAAGATCTTGTCTATTTACTCTATCCATGCCCCTCATGATTTTATAAACCTCTATAAGGTCACCCCTAAGCCTTTGATGCTCCAGGGAAAACAGCTCCAGGATGCTTTCTTTGGTGTATCTATAAAAATTGGTAAGAGTCATTGTGGACATGCTGAATTTCCTTAGCTTTCTGAGGAAATGCTTTCTTGGCCATAATGTCAACATGAATGTGCCGGGACAGATTGTTGCTGATATTTACTCCTAGGATCTTGAAGCTCTTGACAATCTCCACCTCAGAACCATTGATACAGACAGGGGCACGTCTTCCACTCTGCTTCCTGAAGTCGATGACCAGCTCCTTCGGTTTGCTGACATTGATGGAGAGGTTGTTATCTTTACACAATGTAACTAAGCACTCAATCTATTTCCTGTACTCTGTCTTGTTGTTTGATATCCAATCCACTACGGTGATGTCATCAACAAATTTGTGAATGTAGTTAGAGCTGAATTTAGCCACATAGTTGTGAGTGTATAAATTTGGTTTGAACACCTCAGACCATAGACTTTAGTAGAGAGTGGATCTCCCAGTTCATCTGTGGTTTCTGGCTGGGCAACACTCGGATTAACTCCTTTGGCATGCAATCCTTTACACACTTACTGATGAAGTCTGTGATGATAGTAGCATGTTCAATTAGGACCACCAGTTCCTAGCAGTCACATAGGAGTGCATCCATTATCTCAGATCAGCACTGTACAACTTTTTGTACTGGATGCTCATGCTTCAGTTTCTGTTTCAGCTACGATGAATGTTGACCCTTCCTGCAAAGTCCTTTGTTCTACTAATTTTTATCACAAAATGTGCTCATCGTTCTAGAAAGTTCTTTGGAACTCAGTCAATGAATTGACCAAATCTTGATTGTTCAGTCCCAACCATTGGAGTGTACTGGTGAATACCTCCTGAATGTTTATACCTAGTTGTAACAGCAAATTTCTGCTCTCCATATAAGGTAACATGGTGCCAGTCTGTCTAGGAAACAACTTTAAAAACTGCACACAGAGAGCACAAAAGAGACTATTTGGCGCATCAAGACCACACTGACCCTCTGAAGATCAACCCACATCCTATCCCTGTATTTCCCATGACCAATCACCCTAACTTGGTCAGCTTTGGACTGTGGGTAGAAGCCAGAGCACCTGGGGGAAACCCACGCACACACGGGGAGAACATGCAAACTCCACATATTTGCCAGAAGGTGGATTCAAACCTGGGTCCCTGCTGCTATGGGGTAGCAGTGTTAACCACTGAGCCAGTATGCTGCCTTTTTCACATCTTTGTCAACACACATTGTACATTTCTATCCTCCTTTGCCAACTTTAGCACTCCCTTTACTTTTGCTTTGTTCCACCCTTGCAATCTGTCCCACACACCTCCCCTGTCCCTCTGTCAACAGCCTAGAAACCATCAATTTTAAGCAGTTTTTAGTTCTGAAGGCGAGCTATTTTGACTCAAAACATTAACTGTTTCTCTTTCCACTGATGCTGCCAGACCTACTGACTTTCTCCAGTACTTTCTGCATTTTTCTCAGATCCTACCAATCTCTCTGTCACATGTAACATCTTCCCTGACTCTCACCCAACCAATTCCCCCAGCTGTCTAAACCAGCACAGCCTCTATGCTTTCTGCTCACTCAATCAGGACATCTCACCAGCTTTCCCCCACACTAACAATACTGCCATTTCACTCAGTCACTTCCTCTGTTTTGTTCCAGGAGAAAATAGCCCTAGTATTAAAAGGGAATGGGACACAGAATGGAGGTACAGTCAGGGGTGATGCAGGGAGAAATATAGAAAAATAACGAAGTCAGTCTAGGAGGCAGTGTGAATATAGTAATGTTAAGACACAAAGGAGCATGGCATGTCGGATGGCATTTATTTTAATGCCAGGAGTATTAAGTGGGGCAGATGAGTTGCGGGTGTTGATGAACACAAAAGATGTGAAGTTATTGCTATCACTGAAACATGATTGAGGGAGAGGCAGCACTGTCTCCTCAACATTCCATGGTATAGAATCTTCAGGCGAGACAGGGAGGGATGTAAAAGAGGAAGTGATGTTGCAATATTGATCAATGAGTCAGTTGCTGCAGTAAGAGGATTGGGGGTGGGTGAAATCTTCAAAGATTCCTCATTTGAGGCCAAAGGATCAAAGCACAAAAACAAAAAGTGATGAATCACATTGGGAGTCTATTATACATTCTCAACAAATATAGAAAGTTGGAAAGACAGTTATGTCGGCAAATCTCAGACAAATGTAAAAATAATCAAGTGATAAAACTGGATTTCAACTTCCACAATAATGACTGATATAGACAAAATGTGAAAGGCTTAGAGGGGGCAGAATTCTTAAAACATGTCATAGAGTCATAGACTCCAACAGCATGGAGACAGGCCCTTGAGCCCAAACTGACCAAACTGTCCATCCACACCAGCCACTTGGCTCATATCCTTCTAACCCTTTCCTATCCATGTATTTGTCCAAATGCCTTTTAAATGTTGTTAATGTACCCGCCTCAACCACTTCTGCTGGCAGCTCATTCCATATGCGTACCACCCTCTGTGTAAAAACGTTGCCCCTCAGGTTCCCTTTTATTCTTTCCCCTCTAACCTTAAACTGGTTCCCTCTAGTCCTCGATTCCCCAACCCTGGGAAAAAGACTGAGTTCATTCAGCCTATCCATGCCTCTCATGATCTTATATGCCTCTATAAGGTCTCCCCTCAGTCTCCTATGCTCTGAAGGAAAAAGTCGTAGCATGTCCAACCTCTCCCTATAACTCAGACCATTGATTCCAGGCAACATCCTTGTAAATTTCTTTTGCAGTCTTGCCAGTTTAATAACATCCTTCCTATAGCAAGGTGATCAAAACTGAACACAATACTCCAAGTGTGGCCTCACCATCATCCTGTACAATTGTAACATAACCATCCAACTTCGATACCCAGTGCCCTGACTGATGAAGGTCAGTGTGCCAAAAGACTTCTTCAGTGCCCTGTCTACCTGTAACTGAACCTGAACTCCAAGGTCCCTGTGTTCCAGCTACACTCCTTAAGGCTCTACCCTTCACTGTGAAACTCTTGCCTTAATTTGACTTTCCAAAATACGAGACCTCACAATTGTCTATATTGAACGGTATTTGCCATTTCTCAGCCCACTTCTCCATGAGAGCTTTTTAAGCTCGCAAGCTAGAAGTCCGATAAAAAGTGAAAGGTCTAATTCTGGGACAGATGCTGCGCAATTAGTAGATTAGTCATTGGTGGAGCAATTTGGTGACAGTGACCACAGTGGTTCAGTCATCAGCACTGCTGCCTCATAGTACCAGAGACATGGGTTCAATTCCAGCCTCGGGTGACTGTCTGTGTAGAATTTGCACTTGCTCCCTCTGGCTGTGTGGGTTTCCTTTTGGTACTCTGGTTTCCTTCCACAGTCCAGAGATGGGCAGATTAGGTGGATTAGCCATTGGAAATGTAGGGTTACAGGGATAGTACGGGCAGAGGGGGAGAGTCTTGAACTGGGTGGGCAGCTCTTTGGCGGCTTGGTGTAGACTTGATGAGCTGAATTGTATCTTTCCTCACTGCAGGGATTCTATAGATTTAAGGTAATTATGGATTAAGATAGACTGGAAGTGAAGGTTCTGAACTAGGGAAGGCTAATTTTAATAAGAAAAGACTGGAGCTAACTGAAGTGAAGCAAATGTGAGAGTAGCTTCTTGCAGAAAAATTCACTTCAGAGGGACTCAAGGGCAGTAGTGAGAGTGCAAATACAATATGTACCTGTTAAAGTGAAGGGTGGGACTAACAAGCCCAGAAGACCCGGGATGTATAGGATTAAATAAGAGATATAGAGGGAAACTCATGATAGAGACTGAGGGCCCAGAACGCCAGAAGCTACAGAGGAGTATACAAAATGTAGGGTCATAGAGGACTATTAGGTAAGCTGTGGGCTTTTACAAGTATACCTTGTTGCTCTAATTGTTTAATTACAGGTAAGCTACCAACAATAGACACAAGACTAATGGGATATTATTGAGTATATGGTGAGGCAACTTCGGTAAAAGTGACCAGGTCATTTTTATCCTTCGCCCAAATCGGATGATTCTGCTACTCTTCAAGTTTGAGGTATATATAACACGACCATCATCAACATGTAGTGATAAATTTATCTGAGTTAAGACATTCATTCCCAATACGGCTTATTATACGGGCCCAACCAATCCAGACACCAAGATCGCGTGTGGCCACAATCATATTGGCAACTGTTGTGTTTTTCTGAGAATTAACCCCCCCCCCCCCCCCTACTATTTCTCCATGAGTCTTTCCACTGTTCTCCCAATCTGAGATCGTAACTTTTAACATCTTTGGTCACTCTGGTTTTAGTTCTGAAACGAATGCGAATTTAAGGGGTGTGAGGTTATTATGATCTAACTTGTCTGGACTGTCAATATTGCTGACCAATCTGGAATGTCCAATCCAGACTGCCATGAAACACTCGGCGTAATCTCTGAATTCCTCATTGCCTTATTGCTGGTAAGCTGAAATCTTACCCCAGTTAATTTTAGAGAGGGTCATAATCCTTCAACCAATTTCTAATAGCTTTCCATCCATCATCAGGGTCTTGCACATTTTCACCCAATTCCCCTCTCACCTTCTTCACAAGTTTCCTGCTCCTTGGATAAGGAGGAGATGATGGAACGTTAGGTGGCCTAGAGTTGGAGTTTGCCTCCCTTTCTGTTTGGAGTTCCAATTTAGTAGCTTTTAGTTCAACACAAACCACTTTTAATTGGTTTTTTAGAGTATAAATTTTGTGGTCATGATTTCTTGGTGCTTTCTGACTTGTTGCATTGTACACAAAGACCATTGAGTCTATTCTTTGTCTTTTAGTTGGGTAGTTTTACCCCAAACACGTTTAGTGACATCCAGGGACTATTGTCCTGTGGAGATTCCATACCTTAGGTGGATTTCAGTCAGTGTTGGACAGAGATAAAATTGTTGTTCAATGTATTCTTTTAAATTTTGGAGGAGTTTGTCCTCAGATATAATGGGTGGGGCCTGCCCACCTTTAATGGTCGTGGGCATCTCAGATTTAGACATCTTGAATGATGTTTTTAGCTTCTGATATTAGAGTTGTTAGACCTATTTATGAGGCCATGGGTCATTTATGACTATCTAGACGACTAGATTTTGCTATGGGCTCGCGTGCCTATTGGCAATAAGGTTCTTTTAATAGAATCACATTGGACTGTCCCTGAAAATCCTTTACATGAATGAACAGAGGAGTCCTTACCCTGGGGCACCGATGGGTGTATGGGATGTTATCGGGCTCTCTGCAATCTTTGTGAATCCTACCAACTGCGTCAAGTTGTTGGATACTCTCTTTTCTTAGAATAACCAGTCATTAATCGGTAAAAATTCAAGAATTTTTATTAAGAAGCAGTAACAGTTACATTGTGGTTGCTGAGAATAAGTGTGTAACTTATTCGATTCAAGGTTTGGCTTACATTTTTAAACATTGAGATAGCTTTATCTTAATTATATTTCATTTTCAAGCCTTCGACAAGGTTCCCAATGGGAGACTTATTAGCAAGGTTAGATCTCATGGAATACATGGAGAACTAGCCATTTGGATATAGAACTGGCTCAAAGGTAGAAGACAGAGGGTGGTGGTGGAGGGTTGTTTTTCAGACTGGAGGCCTGTGACCAGTGGAGTGCCGCAAGGATCGGTGCTGGACCCTCTACTTTTTGTCATTTACATAAATTATTTGGATGCGAGAATAAGAGGTACAATTAGTAAGTTTGCAGATGACACCAAAATTGGAGGTGTAGTGGACAGTGAAGAGGGTTGCCTCGGTTTACAACAGGATCTGGACCAGATGGGCCAATGGGCTGAGAAGTGGCAGATGGAGTTTAATTCAGATAAATGCGAGGTGCTGCATTTTGGCAAAGCAAATCTTAGCAGGACTTATAAACTTAATGGTAAGGTCCTCAGGAGTGTTGCTGAACAAAGAGACCTTGGCGTGCAGGTTCATAGCTCCTTGAAAGTGGAGTCGCGGGTAGATAGGATAGTGAAGAAGGCGTTTGGTAAGCTTTCCTTTATTGGTCAGAGTATTGAGTACAGGATTGGGAGGTCATGTTGCAGCTGTACAGGACATTGGTTAGGCCACTGTTGGAATATTGCGCGCAATTCTGGCCTCCTTCCAATCTGAAAGATGTTGTGAAACTTGAAAGGATTCAGAAAAGATTTACAAGGATATTGCCAGGGTTGGAGGATCTGAGCTACAGGGAGAGGCTGCACAGGCTGGGGCTGTTTTCTCTGGACCGTCGGAGGCTGAGAGGTGGCTTTATAGAGGTTTACAAAATTATGAGGGGCATGGATAGGATAAATAGGCAAAGTCTTCTCCCTGGGGTCGGGGAGTCCAGAACTAGCGGGCATAGGTTTAGGGTGAGAGGGAAAAGATATAAAAGAGACCTAAAGGGCAACTTTTTCACACAGAGGGTGGTACTTCTATGGAATGAGCTGCCAGAGGATGTGGTGGAGGCTGGTACAATTACAACATTTAAGAGGCATTTGGATGGGTATGTGAATAGGAAGGGTTTAGATGGATATAGGCCAGGTGCTGGCAGGTGGGATTAGATTGGGTTGGGATTTCTGGTCGGCGTGGACGGGTTGGACCGAAGGGTCTGTTTCCATTGCTGTACATCTCTATGACTCTATGACTAAGCAATACAATAACCCAATTACAACATGGCATTTTGTCAGTAAGTCACCTGATTTGAACACCCAGTCACATTACCCTATCAGTAGCAGAAACAAATTTAGCTGCTATACAATATTAATGCAATCAGATAAGCTGTTTTCTTATATTTTTAACTATTATGTGACATTGGCTCAATCATACTGTTTTCTTATATCCACACACAATAGACTATAAAATTAGATTTCTTTCTTAAAGAATTGCTCATGTTCTATTTGAAGCAAGCAGCATTAGATTTTTGTCATGAGCAGTTCATTCCTTACATTTATTTGGGAATTTGTTGATAGCATTGGACAATTTTGTGGAGCAGTGTATTGTCCCTTGTGGGAATGTGTGTTGAATCATGTGAGTTAACTGCTGTGTATGTAGATTTTGATTGTTTAAACATTTCTGCAAACTGGACTCCTATACATTGAGTTAACTTTGGAGTTCAGTAAATTTGATAGGAGGACATTGCAACTTAGATCCAAGTTGGAAACAGCACAGGGTTGAAGAAATAAAGAATTGATGATAGACATTATTATTTGTCAGGCACACTTCTATAAGGATTATGAATTCTTTGTTGATCTTGTTTTGTGCATTTTTATGATTTGATTTCTTTTGAACATATTATAGTTGGTCTTGAATTCTCAAGATGGAAATCACATTTGCAGAAAGCAAGATTCTGAGACTGGGCTCCAAAGTTACAGTTGCTGACTGTCCATCCTGTCTAACTATCAGATTGCTTCATGCAGAGAGAACAAGGGGGTGAAATTGACATTATAGTTCCATGGATTTTTCATAAATAATGCAACTGCTTTAATTTGCAAAATACTCTAGACAAGCTTTAAAAATTCATTGGAACAGAAAGTAATTATTTATTTTAAAAAAGTTGTTTTTCTGTAATTCTGTATTAAATAAAATATCCATAAACTCTATAAATATTATCATTCTGGAGAAATTCACTGGTGACGTTCTTGCTCTCTTGCTTTTAATTTCTTAAGCAAAGAAACTGGTACAACACAGAAATCTTTTATTATTTTTGTCCCAGTCATCTTTCCTTAATCTTTCTTTCTCATACTTCTACTTTATTTGCTCGTGGGACATGGGTGTTGCTAGCTGGCTGGCATTTATTGCCCGTCCCTATCAGCCCTTGAGAAGTTGGTGGAGAGCTGCCACCTTAGACTGCCTTCATAGTCCATCTGTCCACTGCAGACCCATAATGCCCTTAGGGTGGGAATTTCAGGATTTTGACCCAGTGACAATGAAGGAACTTTGACATATTTCCAAGTCAGGATGGTGAGTGGCTTGGAGGGGAACTTGCAGGGAGTAGTATTCCTAATTATCTGCAAACCTTGTTCTTTGAGATTGAAATCATCATAATTTGTATGCATTACATTTGAAAATAAATAAGTCAGAGTAATAGTGCTGAATTACAACAATTAAGATCTAAAGTAAACGGAGAACAAAAGAATAAGGTTTAATATTATAAACAAACCCTGATAATGATTAAGTTTGTATAAAGTTCATGGTCACTCTGAACAGCTTCTTCATATGCCTTTATTAAATGAATTTTTTGTTTCTGTTGTGATAAATGTAATAACTCGAGTTATGGAAGATTGTTTTTGCAATCACATCAGCTCATATACTAATGTAAGTATTGCATAATTCTGTACTATATGTAAGGTCATTGAATTCCTCAAGGAGCTTATTATTTTCCACTTCCCTGTGAAGTTCCAGGAAATATCTGTAAAACCAAAAGGTATGTGTGACTAACAAACCCCTTCTGCAAGAAGGCATATGCTCATAAAGATAGGATCGAGAACAGAGTTACAATATCCAAGCCCTTCTTTTAACTTGTGCTTTCTTTACTCTAGTGATGTACCCCTGAAAGAATTCAACATAAGAATAAAATCAACAAAATAACTAATGGATTAAATTTTGTAATTTCCCTGAATAATAAAACCTTTACTAGCTCCATTGAGGAGATGTAGACCTGGGCCAGTCTGTATTGAGGATCACCTCCCGGTTCTGGGTAACTATCAAGAACAGAGGCCTCATGTGTAATGCAGCGTACAGACTGGGCCCTGTCTGCATTAGTTACATTTTAATTGTGCCTTGATGTCAAAGGTTAGAGTTAGGGTCATTCTCAACTCTTGCATTTAGCTGTCTTGTTCTTGCCCTGGTTAAGACTATCTTGAAGAATCAGCTGAGTGAATCTGGTGGGATCTAAGTTGATTGTCAACATCCCTAGGTAAATGTTACTGTATGATAGTATCTACGACGTTGTCTATGACTTTGCTAATGATTTTGAAATGGCCATTCAAGAAGTAATGATCTGGGTTACATGTGTTCTGACCTTTATAGATGAGACATGTCTGAGCCCGGTAAGCAAAGTGCCAGATTTACAGCTGCAGTGAATAATCTTAGCAATATGGCCAGCTAATGGTCATAAGCAGGGTACTTTGACTAGAACCTTTATGCTTGATTATATTCCTCATCATTTGAACCCTATGCAGAGTTCATACAGAGCTGTCATTTTGGAAGATTTGGCCGCAGATTCTTGCAAACAGTCTCATCCTTCGGTGCAGGTTCTGCCTGAGCTGATGATGGGAAGATACGGAAACATTCTCTTGCATAATGTCATTTGAAAGCCACTATTTTTAACTGCATGTGGTAAAACTCCATAGCTTTGCTCTGATGAGGTTTTTGTTGGAATTTTGCAGCTCTTTCTGCGATTTGCTGCTTTTGATATTTAGCATTCCCATGTATCTGTTTCTGAATTTCTCCCACTGGGTTCTTTTTCAGGTCTTTTTAATGTTCATAGAATTCCCCACAGAATGGAAACAAACCATTTGGCCCAACAAGTTCACCCTGCCCCTCCAAAGGACATCCCACCTGGACCCATCCCTATAATTCTGCATTTCCCATGGCTAATGCACCTAATCTACACATCCCTGAATACTACGGGCAATTTAGCATGGCCAAACCACCTAAGCTGCACATCTTTGGACTGTGGGAGGAAACCAGAGCACCCAGAGGAAACCCCCGTAGACATGGGGAGAATATGCAAACTCCACACAGGCAATCACCTAAAGGTGGGATCAAGCCCAGGTCCATAGAACTGTGAGGCAACTGTGCAAACCACTGAGCCACTGTGTTGCCTAAGCTCAGATTTGCTCCAGGAATGTTCTTTCATATTTCCTGTTGTCACTGAGATGGATGAGAATGGAAAAGTCAGGCTGTCCAGCCAATGGAACTACACATTGTGTTACTGAGAGTTTCTCTGTTCTTCATGGGATGTGCATGTCTCTGATTGGGTCCAGAGTCAGAGGAAATGTCATGATTGTATAAAATGTTGAAGCAGGCTTCTGTTTATTGCCACTGATCTGCCTTTTTGACGGTGGTGAAGAGGTGTCATCTTCAATCTATACAGTCGCTCTGATGTATAGCCACCTGCAGTGCTAACAGGAAGGGAATTCCAGGATTTCTACCCAACAACACTGAAGGAGCTATGATATATTTCCAAATCAGGATGGTGAGTGTTATGGAGGGCATCTTCAAGGTGAGGCATTCCCATGTATCTGCTGCCCATGTCCTTCTAGATGGAAGTAGTCATGGGTTTGGAAGGTGCTGTCTAAGGTGACTTGGTGAATTTCAGCCGTGCAACTTGTAGATAGTATACACTGCTGCTATTGAGCGTCAATGTTGGAGAGAGTAGATGCTTGTGGACGTGGTGCCAATCAAGCGGGCTGCTTTGTCCTGGACAGTGTCGAGCTTCTTGAGTGTTGCTGGGGCTGCCCCCATCCAGACAAGCAGGGAGTATTCCATCACACTCCTGACTTGTGCCATGTGGCTGGTGGAAACACTTTGGGATATCAGGAGGTGAGTTACCTGCTGTAGTATCTCTAGCCTCTGGTCTGCTCTTGTAGCCACTATACTTAAATGGTGAGTTCAGTTTAGTTTCTGGTCAATGGTAACCCCAAGGATGTTGATATTGGGGCATTCGGCAATGACAACATCACTGAATGTCAAGGTTAGATAGTCTCTTATTGGAGATGGTCAATGCCTGGCATTTGTATGGCGTGAATGTTACTTGCCACTTGTCAGCTCAAGCCTGGATATTGTACAGATCTTGTTGCATTTCAACATGTAGTGCTTCAGTATCTGAAGAGTTGCAAATGATGCTAAACATTGCGCAATTATCGGCGAACATTCCCACTTCTGGCCTTGTGAGGGAGGGACAGTCATTGAAGAAGCAGCTGAAGATGGTTCTCAGTGTCAGACACTACCCTGAGAAATTCCTGATCAGATGACTGACCTCCAATAAACACAACCATTTTCCTATGTTCCTATATCTTCCAGGGACCTCGGTTCAATTTCACCAGCGGGTGACTGTTTGTGTGGAGTTTGCACATTCTCTCCATGTATGAGAGGGTTTTCTCTGAATGCTCCAGTTTCCTGCTACAGTCCAAAGATGTGCAGGTTCGATGGATTGGCCGTGGGAAATGCAGGGTTACAGGGACAGGGTGGGGGTGGGAATCTGGGTGAGATGCTCTTTGAGAGGGTTGGTGCGGACCCGATGGGGCAAATGGCCTGCTTCCACACTCTAGAATTCTATGATTATATGTGCCAGGTATGACTCCAACCAATGGATATGTTGTCCCTTATATCCATTGATTCCTTGTTTTGCTTGGGCTCCTTGTTGTCACACTCAGTCCAATGCAGCCTTGATGTCAAGGCTGTCACTCTCACTTCACCTCTGGAATTCAGATCTTTTGTCCATGGTTGAACCAAGGCTGTAATTATGTCAGGAGCTGAGTGGCTCTGGCAGAGCTGGATCTTAGCATCCACGATCCTCAACTACTCACAGAAACAAATTTTGAACTGTTTGGAGGTTGTCTTCATTCTGAAGATGCAGTAGGTGTACCAAATAATTTCAAAGTCTGTGCTCTGCAAGCCACAGGAGTGAGTGCCGCAGTGGGACTAGAAAGTGACCCTGGAGCATTAAATCTGGGATCTTATTGTTGTAGTGCCATGAATACTACACCATGGTAATCTCATCATACTGCAGTGTAAGACCAATGTTAAATAAAACGTAGAAGGTATGAACATACAACTGAGGAGGAATCGCCCACACAGTGCCTCGAGACTGCTCCACCATTCAATAAGATGATGACTGATTTGATTACCCCACAGTCTCACCTGCCTCCAACAACCTTTCACTCCTTTGCCTTTCCAGAATCTATCCATCTTGACTTTACAAATATTCAAAAACTGCTTCCACCACCTTTTGAAGATGAAGTCAGCGCTAACCTAAATGTATGTGTTAAAATGAAACCTATGACAATTACCTCAATAATCACTAAAACCTATACCTTTGCAAATACTTTTTCACTGTCAGACTGAGCACTCCTTATCTTGGGGTAGCATGGTGGCTCAGTGGTTAGCACTACTACCTCACAGCCCTAGGGACCCAGGTTCAATTCCAGCCTTGGGTGACTGTCTCGTGGAGTTTGCACATTCTCCCTGTGTCTGTGTGGGTTTCCTTTGGGTGGTCTGGTTTCCTCCCATAATCCAAAGATGTGTAGGTCAGGTGAACTGGCCATTCTAAATTACCCATAGTGTTAGGTGCAACAGTGAGAGGGAGATTAGCCTGGGGTAGTTACAATTCGGAGGGTCGGTGTGGATTTGTTGGGCTGCAGGGCCTGTTTCCACACTGTAGGGAATCGAATCTACACAGCTGTCCTGATTGCTTTTTTTTTTACTATCAGTAGTCTGTCTCTGGGCAAAACTGCTCTGAACATGCACCCACCCATGGTACCAATAGGTCCAGCAATCCATCTCCCATCATTTAAACAATTTGAAAATACAATTCGCAGTGAGTTCCAGTAAGTTGTTTCTAAAACTGCACTATCTCCTTCCTTGGTTTTCTTTGCTGAAAGAAGTATTAATTTTCCTTTTTGATGTTCAATTAAGAAAAAGAAGGAAGCATATGCCAGGTATAGATAGGATAGGAGAAAGTGAGGACTGCAGATGCTGGAGATCAGAGCTGAAAATGTGTTGCTGGAAAAGCGCAGGAGGTCAGGCAGCATCCAAGGAGCAGGAGAATCGACGTTTCGGGCATAAGCCCTTCTTCAGGAATAGATAGGATAGATCAAGTGAGTCCTCAGAAGAGTATAAATGCAGTAGGAGTATATTTAAGAGGGAAATCATGAGGGCAAAAAGGGGACATGAGATAGCTTTGGCAAGTAGGGTTAAGGAGAATCCAAAGGGTTTTTACAAATACATTAAGGACAAAAAGGTAGCTAGGGAGAGAATAGGGCCCCTCAATGGTCAGCAAGGCAGCCTTTGTGTGGAGCTACAGGAAATGGAGGAGATACTAAATGAGTATTTTAGAACATAGAAAATAGAACAATACAGTGCAGAACAAGCCCTTCGGCCCTCAATGTTGCACTGACCTGTGAACTATTCGAAGCTCATACCCTTACACGATCCCATCATCATCCATGTGCTTATCCAAGGATTGTTTAAATCTCCCTAATGAGGCTGAGTTGACTACATTGGCAGGTAAGGTATTCCACGCCTTTACCACTCAGAGTAAAGAACTTTTCTCTGATATCTGTCTTAAATCTATTACACCACAAATTGTAGTTATGCCCCCTCGTACAAGCTGACGTCATCATCCTAGGAAAAAGACTTTCACTGTCTACCCTATCTAATCCTCTGACCATCTTGTATGTCTCTATCACATCCCCCCTTAGCCTTCTTCTTTCCAATGACAACAGACCTAAGTCTCTCAGCCTTTCTTCATAAGACCTTCCCTCCAGACCAGGCAACATCCTGGTAAACCTCCTCTGCACCTTTTCCAATACTTCCACATCCTTCCCAAAATATGGAGACCAGAACCGTACACAATATTCCAAGTGTGGCCGCACCAGCGTTTTGTATAGATACAGCATGAATGCATCAGTGTTTACTGTGGAGAATGACATGTAAGGTACAGAATGTTGGGAAATAAAGAGAAGAATAAAGAAACTTTACAGCCCAGGAACAGCCCTTCGGCCCTCCAAGCCTGAGCCGATCAAAATGTACTCTTGAAACCTGTTGGTCAATTCCTAAGCATCTGTATCCCTCTGCTCCCCACCTACTCATGCATCTGTCCAGATGCATCTTAAACGAATCTACTGTGCCTGCCTCTACCACCTCTGCTGGCAACACGTTCCAGACGCCCACCACCCTCTGTGTGAAGTACTTGCCGCGTGTATCCCCCTTAAACTTTCCACTTCTCACCTTGAAAGCATGACCTCTCATTATTGAATCCTTCACCCTGGGAAAAAGCTTGTCTCTATCCACCCTGTCTATACCCTTCATGATTTTATAAACCTCAATCAGGTCCCCCCTCAATCTCCTTTTTTCTAATGAAAATAAACCTAACCTACTCAACCTCACTTCATAGCTAGCACCTTCCATACCAGGCAACATCCTCGTAAACCTTCACTGCACCCTCTCCAAAGTGTCCACATTCTTTTGGTAATGTGGCGACCAGAAGTGTACGCAGTATTCCAATTGCAGCCGAACCAACGTCCTGTACAATTTTAACATGACTTGTAAGCTCTTATACTCAATACCCTGTCCAATGAAGGCAAGCATACTATATGCCTTCTTGACCACTCTATCCACCTATGCAGGAACCTTCAGGGTACAATGGACCTGCACTCCCAGATCTCTCTGCATATCAACTTTTCCCAAGGCTCTTCCGTTCATTCTATAATTCGTTCTAGAATTAGTCTTGCCTAAATGCATCACTTCAAATTTGTCTTGATTGAACACCATCTGCCACATTCCCGCCCGACTCTCCAGTCTATCTATATCCTCCTGTATTCTCTGACAGTCTTTTATGCTTTCTGCTACTCTACCAGTCTTTGTGTCATCTGCAAACTTGTTGATCATACCAACAGTGCCCTCTTCCAGATCATTTATGTATATCACAAACAACAGTGGCCCCAATACTGACCCCTGTGGAACACCTCTGGTCACCTTTCTCTCCATTTTGAGAAACTCCCTTCAACTACTTCTCTCTGTCTCCTGTTGCTCAACCAGTTCTTTATCCACCTAGCTGGAACACCCTGCACACCATGTGACTTCACTTTCTCCATTAGTCTACCATGGAGAACTTTATCAAAAGTCTTACTAAAGTCCATGTATATGACATCAACAGCCCTTCCTTCATCTGTCAACTTGGTCACTTCCTCAAAAAACTCTATTACGTTGGTAAGGCGCGATCTCCCCCACACAAAACCATATTGCCTATCACTGATAAGCCCTTTCTTTTCTGAATATAAATAGATCCTATCCCTCAGTACCTTCTCCAGCAACTTTCCCACTACTGACTTCAGGCTCATTGGTCTGTAGTTACCCGGAATATCCCTACTACTCTTCTTGTACAGGGGGACAACATAAGCAACCTTCCAGTCCTCCAGCACCTCACCTGTATTTAAGGATGCCACAAATAGACAATAGACAATAGGTGCAGGAGCAGGCCATTCTGCCCTTCGAGCCTGCACCACCATTCATTATGATCATCACAGATCATCCTCAATCACTATCCTGTTCCTGCCTTATTTCCATAACCCTTGATTCCACTATCCTTGAGAGCTCTATCCAACTCTTTCTTAAATGAATCCAGAGACTGGGCCTCCACTGCCTTCTGAGGCAGAGCATTCCACACACCCACCACTCTCTGGATGAAGAAGTTTCTCTTCATCTGTCCTAAATGGCCTACCCCTTATTTTGAAGCTGTGTCCTCTGGTTCGGGTCTCACCCATCAGCGGAAACATGTTTCCTGCCTCCAGAGTGTCCAATCCTTTAATAATTTTATACATCTCAATCAGATCTTCTCTCAGCCTTCTAAACTCAAGGGTATACAAGCCCAGTTGCTCCAATCTTTCAACATAAGATAGTCCTGCCATTCCAGGAATTGACCTTGTGAACCTACGCTGCACTCCCTCAATAGCCAGAATGTCTTTCCTCAAATTTGGAGACCAGAACTGCACATAGTACTCCAGGTGCGGTCTCACCAGGGCCCTGCACAGCTGCAGAAGAACCTCTTTGCTTCTATACTCAATCCCTCTTGTTATGAAGGCCAGCATGCTATTAGCTTTCTTCACTACCTGCTGTACCTGCATGCTTGCCTTCATTGACTGGTGTACAAGAACACCCAGATCTCTTTGTACTGCCCCTTTACCTAACTTGACTCCATTTAGATAGTAATCTTCCTTCCTGTTCTTGCCACCAAAGTGGATAACCATTCAGTTATTCACATTAAACTGCATCTACCATGCATCTGTCCACTCACCTAACCTGTCCAGGTCACACTGTAATCTCTTAACATCCTCCTCACATTTCACCCTGCCATCCAGCTTTGTATCATCAGCAAATTTGCTAATGTTACTATTAATACCATCTTTTATATCATTAATATATATTGTAAAAAGCTGCGGCTCCAGCACTGATCCCTGCGGTACTCCACTGGTCACCGCCTGCCATTCCGAAAGGGAGCCGTTTATCACTACTTTTTGTTTCCTGTCAGCCAACCAATTTTCAATCCCAGTCAGTACTTTGCCCCCAGTACCATGTGCCCTAATTTTGGTCACTAACCTCCTATGTGGGACTTTATCAAAGGCTTTCTGAAAGTCCAGGTACAGTACATCCACTGGATCTCCCTTGTCCATCTTCAGAGTTACATCCTCAAAAAATTCCAGCTATTTCCTCTCTCACCTCCCTCAGCAACCTGGGATAGATCCCATCTGGTCCTGGGGATTTGTCCACCTTAATAACCGCTAGCTTACCCAACACATCTTCCCCACATATGCCAACATGATCCAGACTAATCAAACTTAGACAACAGACAATAGACAATAGACAATAGACGCAGGAGTAGGCCATTCTGCCCTTCGAGCCTGCACCGCCATTCAATATGATCATGGCTGATCATTCCTAATCAGTATCCTGTTCCAGCCTTATCTCCATACCCCTTGACTCCACTATCTTTAAGAGCTCTATCCAATTCTTTCTTAAAAGAATCCAGAGACTGGGCCTCCACTGCCCTCTGGGGCAGAGCATTCCACACAGCCACCACTCTCTGGGTGAAGTAGTTTCTCCTCATCTCTGTCCTAAATGGTCTACCCCGTATTTTTAAGTTGTGTCCTCTGGTTCGGCACTCCCCCATCAACGGAAATATGTTCCCTCCTGCCAGAGTGTCCAGTCCTTTTATAAGCCTATACGTTTCAATCAGATCCCCTCTCAGTCTTCTAAACTCAAGGGTATACAAGCCCAGTCGCTTCAGTCTTTCCGTGTAAGGCAATCCTGCCATTCCAGGAATTGACCTCGTGAACCTACGCTGCACTCCCTCAATAGCCAGAATGTCTTTCCTCAAATTTGGAGACCAGAACTGTACACAGTACTCCAGGTGTGGTCTCACCAGGGCCCTGTACAGCTGCAGAAGCACCTCTTTGCTTCTATACTCAATCCCTCTTGTTATGAAGGCCAGCATGCTATTAGCCTTCTTCACGACCTGCTGTACCTGCATGCTTGCCTTCATTGACTGGTGGACAAGAACACCCAGATCTCTCTGAACAGCCCCTTTACCTAATTTGATACCATTGAGGTAGTAATCTGCCTTCCTGTTCTTGCCACCAAAGTGGATAACCAGACATTTATCCACATTAAACTGCATCTGCCATGCATCTGCCCACTCACCTAACTTGTCCAGGTCACCCTGTAATCCCCTAACATCCTCATCACATTTCACCCTACCACCTAGCTTTGTGTCATCAGCAAATTTGCTAATGTTATTGCTGATACCATCTTCTATATCATTTACATATATTGTAAAAAGCTGCGGTCCCAGCACGGATCCCTGCGGTACCCCACTGGTCACTGCCTGCCATTTCGAAATGGAGCCGTTAATCACTACCCTTTGTTTCCTATTAGCCAACCAATTCTCTATCCAATCTAGTACTTTGCCCCCAATCCCGTGCGCCCTAATTTTACTCACTAACCTCTTGTGTGGGACTTTATCAAAAGCTTTCTGAAAGTCCAGGTACAGTACATCCACTGGATCTCCCTCGTCCATCTTCCGAGTTACATCCTCAAAAAATTCAAGAAGATTAGTCAAGCATGATTTCCCCTTCATAAATCCATGCTGACTCTGTCCTATCCTGTTACTATTATCCAGATGTGCCGTAATTTCATCCTTTATAATAGACTCCAGCATCTTTCCCACCACTGAGGTCAGACTAACTGGTCTATAATTTCCTGCTTTCTCCCGCCCACCCTTCTTAAAAAGTGGCACAACATTAGCCGCCCTCCAATCCTCAGGAACCAACCCCGATTCTATTGAACTCTGGAAAATAATCACCAGCGCATCCACGATTTCCCGAGCCACCTCCTTCAGGGATGCAGGCCATCAGGTCCTGGAGACTTATCAACCTTCAGACCTAACAGTCTCTCCAACACCAAATCCTGGCAAATAGAAATTCCCTTAAGTTCAGGTCCTTCAGCCACTGTTACCTCAGGGAGATTGCTTGTGTCTTCCCCAGTGAACACAGATCTGAAGTACCCATTTAATTCCTCTGCCATTTCTTCGTTCCCAGTAATATATTCCCCTGCTTCTGTCTTCAAGGGCCCAATTTTTGTCCTAACCATTTTTTTGCCTTGGACATACCTAAAAAAGCTTTTACTATCCTCCTTTCTCTAATCTCAAGATTCATGTTCCTCTCCTCAGTGAACACCTGATGCAAAGTAATCATTCAGAATCTCACCCATTCTCTCAGGTTCGACACACAGCCTTCCTTCATTATCCTTTAGTGGACCAATCCTTTCTCTAGTTACCCGCTTGCTTCTTATATAAGAATAAAATGCTTTGGGGTTCTCCTTAATTCTGCTCACTAAAGCTATTTCATGATCCCTTTTAGCCGCTTGATTCCTTGTTTAAGATTGGTCCTATTCTCCCGATATTCTTCCAGGGCCAGTTCTGTTCTTAGCTGCCTGGACCTTATGTACGCTTCCCTTTTCCACTTGGCTAGTCGTACAATTTCTCCTGTCATCCACGTTTCACAAATCTTGCCCTTCCTATTCTTTGCCTTCAACGGGACATGCCTATCCTGCACTATCTTTAACCTATTTTTGAAAGCCTCCCACATCTCAAATGTGGACTTCCCACATATCAAATGTGCTCCCAATCCACATTTCCCAGCTCCTGCCTAATTCTGATATAATTGGCCTTGGCCCAGTTTAGCACTCTTCCCTTAGGACCACTCTCATTTTTATCTAAGAGTATTCTAAAACTTATAGAATTGTGGTCACTTTTCCCAAAGAAATCCCTCACTGCAACATCTACCACCGGGCCTGGCTCGTTCCCCAGTACCAGGTCCAATATGGCCCCTTACCCTCATCAGACTATTGACATACTGCTCTAGAAAACTCTCCTGGACACTTCGTACAAATTCTACTTCATCCAGACCTCTGATGCGAAGTGTATCCCAGTTAATGTTGGGAAAACTTCTCTCCTAGCTCCCTGAATTCTTCTTTCAGGACCTCATCACATTTTCCACTTATATCGTTGGTGCCTATATGCACCAAGACAACTGGGTGTTCACCCTTCCCTTTTAGAATGCTTTGCAGCTGATCGGTGACATCCCTGAATCGAGCACCTGGGAGGTAACATACCATCCGGGAGTCCCGTTTTCAGCCACAGAACTGCCTCTCTACTCCTCTCACAATAGAATCCCCTATGACTATGGCCCTAAGAGTCTTTTTCCCGCCCTTATGAACAGCAGTGCCCACCATGGTGCCATGATCATGACAACTGCTGCCCTCCCCTGGTGACCCATCCCCCCCAACTATATCCAAAACGGTATAGCTGTTTCGGAGGGAGATGACCGCAGGAGACACCTGCACAGCCTTCCTACTCTTTTTCTGCCTTTTGGTCACCCACTCACTGTCTCCCTCAACAATTCTAACCTACGGTGTGACTAGTTCACTAAACATGGTGGGAAAGACTACACGCGTAGTATCTAGGGTTTAGCCACTGCCCAAATATGAATTAAGCCCTTACCTTCCCGGCAGCCCTTGCTTCACCTCACTTTCTCTCCTCGCCGCTCTGTCAAAATGGAGGTGGTGGCATCTTGAAAAATGTCCATATTACAGAGGAGGAAGTGCTGGATGTCTACTGGATAAATCCCCAGGACCAGATCAGGTGTACCCTACAACTCTGTGGGAATTAGGGAAGTGATTCCTGGGCTTCTTGCTGAGATATTTGTATTATTGATAGTCACAGGCGGGGTGCTGGAAGACTGGAGGTTGGCTAACATGGTACCACTGTTCAAGAAGGGTGGTAAGGACAAGCCAGGGAACTATAGACCAGTGAGCCTGACGTCAGTCATGGGCAAGTTGTTGGAGGGAATCCTGAAGGATGGGATGTATATGTACTTGGAAAGGCAAGGACTGATTAGGGATAATCAACAGGACTTTGTGCGTGGGAAATCATGTCTCACAAACTTGATAGAGGTTTTGAAAAAGTAACAAAGAGGATTGATGAGGGCAGAGCGGTAGATGTGATCTATATGGACTTCAGTAAGGCATTCGACAAGGTTCCCCATGGGAGACTGGTTAGCAAGGTTAGATCTCACGGAATACAGGGAGAACTAGCCATTTGGATACAGAACTGGCTCAAAGGTAGAAGACAGAGGGTGGTGGTGGAGGGTTGTTTTTCAGGCTGGAGGCCTGTGACCAGTGGAGTGCCATAGAAAAGATCAGTTTCGGGTCCACTACTTTTCATCATTTATATAATGATTTGGATGCGAGCATAAGAGGTACAGTTAGTAAGTTTGCAGATGACACCAAAATTGAAGTTGAGTGGACAGCGAAGAAGGTTACCTCAGACTACAATGGAATCTTGATCAGATGGGCCAATAGGCTGAGGAGTGTCAGATAGAGTTTAATTTAGATAAATGTGAAGTGCTGCATTTTGGGAAAAACTTTAGCAGGACTTTTTTTTTTAAGATTACTTTACAGTGTGGAAACAGGCCCTTTGGCCCAACAAGTCCACACCGACCCGCCGAAGTGCAACCCACCCATAACCCTACATTTACCCCTTACCTAACACTACGGACAATTTAGCATGGCCAATTCACCTGACCTGCACATCTTTGGACTGTGGGAGGAAACCGGAGCACCCGGAGGAAACCCACGCAGACACGGGGAGAACGTGCAAACTCCACACATCAGTCGCCTGAGGCCTGAGACTTATACACTTAATGGTCAGGTCATGGGGAGTGCTGCTGAACAAAGAGACCTTGGAGTGCAGGTTTGTAGCTCCTTGAAAGTAGAGTCACAGGTAGATAGGATAGTGAAGGCGGTTTTTGGTATACTTTCCTTTATTGGTTAGAGTATTGAGTACAGGAGTTGGGAGGTCATGTTCTGGCTGTACACTTTGGCCACTTTTAGAATATTGTGTGCAATTCTGGTCTCCTTCCTATCGGAAAGATGTTGTGAAACTTGAAAGGGTTCAGAAAAGATTTACAAGAATGTTGCCAGGGTTAGAGGATTTGAGCTATAGGGAGAGGTTGAATAGGCTGGGGCTGTTTTCCCTGGAGCATCAGTGGCTGAGGGGTGACCTTATAGAGGTTTATAAAATCATGAGGGGCATGGATAGGGTAAATAGACAAGATCTTTTCTCTTGGGGTGGGGGGATTCCAGAACTAGAGGGCATAGGCTTAGAGTGAGAAGGGAAAGATATAAAAGAGATTTAAGGGGCAACCTTTTCATGCAGAGGGTGGTACATGAATGGAATGAGCTGCCAGAGGAAGTGGTGGAGGCTGGTACAATTACAGCATTTAAAAGGCATCTGGATGGGTATATGAATAGGAAGGGTTTGGAGTGTTAAGGGCAGGGTGCTGGCAAGTGGGACTAGATTGGGTTGGGATATTTGGTCAGCGTGGACGAGTTGAACTGAAGGATCTGTTTCCATGCTGTACATCTCTATGACTCTATGACTGTATGTGCAATCCAGAAATAGAGAAAAATGTGAAGATATGACCTTTACAAACTGATTTACTTCTTGGGTTTCAGGAAATAGAGGAATAAGAAAGATGTGGTCTTTACATGGAGAACTATAGTTGTGCACAATAATGTTAAATTAAAAGGAGAGTTTTCTTGTGGTTTTGTGAACATGTGCCGTTTTGTGGATCTACTTTAACAGAAGTCATCATTATGAACAGGTGAAACACAAACTGAAGGCAGAAAGCATTGAAGAGACGGAACTAAGTTCTTCTTCCTGACCCTCGGCAAAAATGATTGGTTTTGTAGTAACAGAGAAAACAAGTAAAGGGAGTGTCTTGTCAGCAGATCTCTGCTCAGTTATCAGCAGCACAATGATGTTTCTGAAACAAATCAAAGAGGCCATCTTGCTGATCTTTCTGAATTTTAATGAAAATTTTAATTTAAAGCAGTTTTGTTGCATCTATATCTGATGCTTCACTGATTGCTATTTAGAACAAGTGCCAGAGGAAATGCACCATTTGATTGGAGAATGTTAATTTTCTCCAGGGAATTCCTTTCTCAGAATATGGAGGAGACGTACATGCTTAGACTGTAGCAACTGAGTGTGGCTTTACAGAATGTGTTTCTGTCCAACACAGGACTAAAGACCTAAAATATTTTCTTTAGAAAACCCTGCCTTCCTCAGAGACCAAGGAAGCTGTGCATCTTGTCTCCCCTGAGGTTACTGGAGAGTTAATGACCACAGCTCATCTCCACAAAGAGCAGTGTTATCTTTGACAGTCAATTGCTTTAAATTGTATTTTTTGCCTCTAGATATGTCCAGGCAGATTCTGAGCATCTTTATCACAGCATCTCATCATTATGTAAAGAAATTCACTGGTTTTCTTTCTAGTTCATGCCATAGAGTTCACAGACTTCTTGACAGATCCTGAGGGACACAGGAAGCTAGTTGTTAAATTGTATGGACCAGCGGTTGTTGGGGTAGGGGGTGTTAATGCTTCAGTTGTGGAAAGGCTTCTACTCTAATGTTGATACGAATAGAAAAATTATTTCATTCTATTAATCCAATCTCCAACACTTACACCATCCTTGCTTAACCTGGACCCCTAATAGAATTAAACATCACACAACACAAGGTTACCTTTTGGAGTTAATGCTTCCAAATAAACCTGTTGGACTATAACCTTGTGGTGTGTAATTTTTAACTTTGTCCATCCCAGTCCAATGCCAACTCCTCCAAGTCATTGAATTAGACAGAGAGTTTAAGTCATTATCAAGCTTTTAATTATAAAGGCACCACTTAAATCAAATTAAGGGTTTTTACAAATACACTAAGGACAAAAAAGTAACTAGGGAGAGAATAGGGTGCCTCAAAGATCAGCAAGGCAGCCTTTGTGTGGAGCTGCAGAAAATGGGGGAGATACTAAACAAGTATTTTACATCAGTATTTACTGTGGAAAAGGACATAGAAGATACAGAATGCAGGGAAATAGATTGTGTGACATCTTGAAAAATGGCCATATTACAGAGGAGGAAGTGCTGGATGGCTTGAAACACAAAGGTGGATAAATCCCCAGGGCCTGATCAGGTGTACCCTAGAACTCTGTGGGAAGCTAGGGAAGTGATTCCTGGGCCTCTTAGTGAAATATTTGTACCATCAATAGTCATTGATGAGGTGCTGGAAGACTGGAAATTAGCTACCGTGGTGCTACTGTTTAAGAAGGGTGGTAAGGACAAGCCAGTGAGCCTGATGTTGTGGTGGTCAAGTTGTTGGGGGTAATCCTGAGGGAGAGGATATACATGTATTTGGAAAGGCAAGGACTGATTATTGATAGTCAATATGGCTTTGTGCGTGGGAAATCATGTCTCACAAACTTGATTGAGATTTTTCAAGAAGTAACAAAGAGGATTGATCAGGGCAGAGCGGTAGATGTGATCTATATGGATTTCAGTAAGGCATTTGACAAGGTTCCCCATAGGAGACTGGTTAACAAGGTTAGATCTCATGGAATACAGGGAGAACTAGACATTTGGCTACAGACTGGCTGAAAGGTAGAAGGCAGAGGGTGGTGGTGGAGGGTTGTTTTTCAGACTGGTGGCCTGTGACCAGTGGAGTTCCACAAGAATCAATGCTGGGTTACTTCTTTTCATCATTTATATAAATGATTTGGATGTGAGCATAAGAGGTATTGTTAGTAAGTTTGCAGATGACACCAAAATTGGAGGTGTAGTGGACAGCGAAGAAGGTTGCCTCAGATTACAACAGGATCTTGATCAGATAGGCCAATAGGCTGAGAAGGTGCAGATGGAGTTTAATTCAGCTAACTGTGAGGTGCTGCATTTTGGGAAAGCAAATCTTAGCAGGACTTATACATTTAATGGCAAGGTCCTAGGGAATGTTAGGCAAAATATGCTGGAAATCAGAATCTAGATTAGAGTGGTGCTGGAAAAGCACAGCAGGTCAGGCAGCATCCGAGGAACAGGAAAATTGACGTTTCGGGCAAAAGCCCATCAGCAGGAATGGAGGGCTTTTGCCGAAAACATTGATTTTCCTGCCCCTTGGGAGTTTGCTGAACAAAGAGACCTTGGAGTGCAGGTTCATAGCTCCTTGAAAGTAGAGTCACAGGTAGATAGGATAGTGATGGATGCGTTTGGTATGCTTTCTTTTATTGGTCAGAATATTGAGTGCAGGAGTTGGGAGGTCATGTTGCGGCTGTATAGGATATTGGTTAGGCCACTGTTGGAATATTGTGTGCAATTCTGGTCTCCTTCTTATCGGAAAGCTGTTGTGAAACTTGAAAGTGTTCAGAAAAGATTTACAAGGATGTTGCCAGGGTTTGAGGATCTGAGCTACAGGGAGAGGCTGAACAGGCTGGGGCTGTTTTCCCTGGAGCATCGGAGGCTGAGGGATGACCTTACAGAGGTTTAAAAAATCATGAGGGGCATGGTTAGGGTGAATAGACAAAGTCTTTTCCCTGGGGTTGAGGTGTCCCGAACTAGAGGGCGTAGATTTAGTGTGAGAGAAGAAAGATATAAAGGAGACAGAATAGGCAACCTTTTCATGCAGGGGGTGGTACGTGTATGGAATGAGCTGCCAGAGGAAGTGGTGGAGGCTGGTACACTTACAGCATTTAAAAGACATTTGGATGGGTATATGAATAGGAAGGGTTTGGAGTGATACGGACCGGGTGCTGGCAGGTGGGACTAGTTTAGGCTGGCATATCTGGTCGGTGTGGACGGGTTGGACCGAAGGGTCTGTTTCTGTGCATTTAAAGTGCACTTTATTTAAATTCTAGTTATCCATTCCACTTTCCTAAACATGCTCCAGGCTCAACAGGTTGATAATAGACTGTGAATCTATAGAAATACAAAGTTACTCATCTTGCAGAGATATTGATACACATGTTGAGCTTCATAATGAAGATGAGTTTGAAAGAAAAACTGGCCTCACACTGTCCCTGGTGAGACATTGGACAGGACAAGTCATGGTTTCTTCCTTTCCATTTAACACACATTGATAGGGTGGATAGTATGACATCTGTATATCATTTGGGTTAGTACACAAGAATACCCTTGCTGCAGAAACACAGTGTGTGATCAAATCCATTTGTTTTGTTATATCCTTTGTAGTTTTGCATACCAACAACCTGTGAATGGTTTGTGGGCTACCACGATGCCAAGGGGTCTGAGTAGACTGGCAGTCATTTCCGAGATATCTTTGATGTAGTGGAGAATGGCTAGAGTTTCTGGACGTGTTTTGGCCAAACCCACCAACACACTAAAACAGCAGCTCATGAACTTGAAAGACCCTATACAGACAACAAGTAAAACTAATGTCATTTACAAAATACCTTGCAAGAACTGTAACAAACACTACATTGGACAAACAGGCAGAAAGCTAGCCACCAGGATACATGAACATCAACTAGCCACAAAAAGACGTGACCTACTCTCACTAGTATCCTTACATACAGATGAGGAAAGACACCACTTCAACTAGGACATCCATCCTAGGATAAGCCAAACAGAGACACACCTGAGAATTCCTAGAACCATGGTATTCCAACCGGAACTCTATCAACAAACACATTGACTTGGACCCCATTTACCACTCTGAAAAATAAAACAGGAAATGACATCACCACATGAAATGATGTTACCACATGAAATGACATCACCAAGCCAAGGAAAACTAAACATGCAAATAGAAAATACTAAACACTGCCACCAGTGCTTCATTCGGAGGCTCATTGAAGATGTTACCTAGTATGGTGATGAAACATCTGAAAATGAACCTCTGGCTCAGTGAGTAAACCTACATCCAGTATATTCAATGCTGCCTAGGAACAAGAATGGAATTTGTAATAAGATCGTCACTGAGTCACTTGGAAAGATCAGAGGGTTACTGGTCAACTTTCGGCATTTAAACAGGTAGTCAGAGGAAAAGATTGCTAGGTTAAGGCTGCTACTCTTGGCAGGGTCTTATATTCCAACATACTTAAGTAAATACACTGATTCTCACACTCCACTACACTTGGTGTCACCAGAAAAGTTCATGACTAATCAAAGCCGAGTCCCTGATTTAGCTGTCTGTTGGAATCAAGTTAACAGAAAAACTGACCAGGTCTTATACTTAAGAAATATTGTTTATTGCAATAAGTAAATTTTAATCACCAGTAAACAGCGATGAACTATCAATGTATTGCTCCACTAGTTAAAACTCTGATCTCTTTTAAAACTCTTACACATGCACAAAAATGCAGACAAATACAAGAAACATTGGTGTTTTGGATGGAGGGATAATCAATGAACAATCAGGACCTGTTTTTCAAAATTGCAGCAGTTCCTTCCATAATCCTTGGTTTTAAAACAGTCCTTTTTCCATTTCTGTTCACAATCAAAAACAGAAAATAAAAAGTTGGAGTTACAGGAGGAGCGGGGAGAAAAGCTCCATCTGAAAATGGAGTTCTAGCTGGCTTTGAGCCATTAAGACTCAGGACATTCAGGTAACTGTTGTGGTAAGGGCTCAGAAAAACCCCTGGGCTCACAAAAAGTCACATACCATCAACATTCAGTGCAGCAGAGAGTGAGGCTCAAAGAAGACCAGAGGCAGTGCCATCTTGGTGAAGCTAATTATCTGTGTAAAATTGAAATTGTGCCTATGATTAGTGGTGGGATGCTGTTTTCAGAATCCAGGTGAACTCAATCTCATTCAGGAGAGTGAACGACCAGGATGTGAACAGTTCTTGAGACTATCCATGACAGTGGTTCTTCTCGGTGTTCTGATGTTAAATGTGAGTAGTGAAAAATTGGGATCCCTTGTAAAGTTTCAATACAATACCAGCTTAATCTGGTGATCTGGCTAGGGATCATAACAAATATCAGATGATAGCACAGTGTCTGCTCCTAACCACTTAACAAAGTGACAAGAAAATTGTGATAAACTTCAACCTTTTAGTTGAGTTTTTAAATTATTCTACATCTTTTGAATTAATTTGCAATTAGAGTCATAGAGTCATAGAGATGTACAGCATGGAAACAGATCCTTCGGTCCAACCCGTCCATGCCGCCCAGATATCCCAACCCAATCTAGTCCCATCTGCCAGCACCCGGCCCATATCCCTCCAAACCCTTCCTATTCATATACCCATCCAAATGCTTCTTAAATGTTGTAATTATACCAGCCTCCACCACTTCCTCTGGCAGTTCATTCCATACCCGGACCACCCTCTGCGTGAAAAAGTTGCCCCATATGTCTCTTTCATATCTTTCCCCTCTCACCCTAAACCTATGCCCTCTAGTTCTGGACTCCCTGATTCCAGGGAAAAGACTTTGCTTATTTACCCTATCCATGATCCTCAATTTTGTAAACCTCTATAAAGTCACTGTTGGAATATTGTGTGCAATTCTGGTCTCCTTCTTATCGGAAAAGAGAGTTTACAGTCCTCTCTGCCTTTAACGAGAATATTTCTTAGAATCATAGAATCCCTATAGTGTGGGAGGAAGCCAATCAGCCCATCAAGTCCATACCGACCCTGTGAAGTGCATTCCACCCAGACACCTTTTTTTTTCCCCCCCACCACCCCAACCCTACCTCTGTAATCCTGCATTTCCCATGACTAATCTATGTAGCCTACAGATTCCTGGACAGTTTAGCATAGCCAATCCACCTAACCTGCATAGCTTTGGACAATGGGGGAAAATTGCAGCACCCGGAGGAAACCCACGCATTCACCGGGCTACTGCCTATGTGAAGATTGCAGAGTCACTCAAGGTTGAAATTGAACCCGAGTCCCTGGCACTGTGAGGCAGCAGTGCGAACCATTGAGACACCACGCTGCCCATTAGTCATGATGCCACCAATTTAGTATTGGTGAATGTTTGTAACAATGATTTATGGGAGACTGATTAGCAAGGTTAGATCTCATGGAATACAGGAAGAGCTAGCCATTTGGATACAAAACTGGCTCAAAGGTCAAAGACAGAGGGTGGTGATGGAGGGTTGTTTTTCAGACTGGAGGCCTGTGACCAGTGGAGTGCCGCAAGGATCGGTGCTGGGTCCTCTACTTTTTGTCATTTACATAAATGATTTGGGTGCGAGCATAAGAGGTACAGTTAGTGAGTTTGCAGATGACACCAAAATTGGAGGTGTAGTGGACAGCGAAGAGGGTTACCTCAGATTATAACAGGATCTGGACCAGATGGGCCAATGGCTGAGAAGTGGCAGATGGAGTTCAATTCAGATAAATGTGAGGTGCTGCATTTTGGGAAAGCAAATCTTAGCAGGACTTGTGCACTTAATGGTAAGGTCCTAGGGAGTGTTGCTTTTCCATATCAAAGGCAGATTGTACAGGAGAGGTAGGAGCTGGAGATCCAGTCTGGAAGCCAGTGAAAGGAAGCAGCAATTTGTTTTTTCAGAAGTCTGGCTTGCTTTTGCAAAACAAATTTCATGACCTCAGGATGTTTCAAAGTGTTTTAACAGCCAACAGAGTGTTTTGGAAGTGTAGAATGTAGAATCGTAGCAGCCAATTTGTTCACAGCAAGCACCCACAACAGAAATGTGATAATGACCACACTTCCTCTTGTGATGTTAAGTGATAAATATTAAATGAAATCTGCCAATTTCAGCAAACAGGCAAAAAACCCCACAGTCTGTGCATCTTAAAAACGTACCAGGCTGCTGCTGGACAGAGAACCAGCATCCTGCAGTTTACATGGCTCTGCTCTAAAGGAAGTCACTGTGAAGAAAAAAAAACGTTTATATCTCAATCCCTGTTGCTAGAAAGGAGTGGCAGGAAGGTTTGATTGAATTGCAGCCTCTCCTTGGCACAGGGAGCCATTATTTTGTGTTCACCACCTCATCTCTGCTGTGTCCCTGAAAGTGGCATTTTGCTTTCTTGGGGAAGAGTAGCTGGAGTTTTGCCTCAAGCCAAGCAGAATGTCTGTCCTGACAGTCACTGTATTTGACCCATCATCAAGTCAAAGGCAACGAGGGTGATCTGCCCATGACATGGCTCAGTGAAGACAGCTCACACGTACAGCTGGCCAAGAATGAGAACCATCTTGTTACGAGGAACATGATAGAGGATGCATCATTAAACATAGCTGCATCTCAGGGAGGAGCCCTGGGGTGTTCAGTTCAGAGTGTAAATAGGAGCTTTGTGTGTGATTCATGCTGTACAATCTGATTGTGAGAGAGATCAGCCCACATCAACACCCTTAAGGCAAAATGCATCAGAACAGGACTGAGAAAGAGGAAGAGAAGAACAAGATGTATGGAGGATATTTGCTTCAGCTGCTTATGCTACAGTGAGAGCAGAGGCCTCGAGGTACTGGATCATGTTTGTTTTTACCTGTGTTTAGTGGATGTGGCACCTGATCAATGAGCTTCAAAACTCTTCAAAAAGAAACCTCAGGCCAAATTGTTTCTGGTCTTCTCCATGCTTCTTGACATTGAGTGGAAGTTTTTAAAGTGTGCCAAACATTAGGGATGTACACTCAGCAGCTTTCCTCTGGAGCTTGGCCCATGCAGACCTTCAAGCAAATCCTCAACAATGGACTTCCTGTACACTCCTGCCTTCTGGTGAGCTGGGACATTGACTCTTCTTTCCCTGCCCTGAGCTTTTGTATCAGTCTCTTAACAAGTTCACATCTTGATCTGTCCCAACAACTCCAATTGCTGGATATCAGTGTCTAAGCTGATAACTGAAAGCCTCCACAAAGGCTGGTATCCCATCACCAAATCCTCCTTTATTTACACATGGAAGGGGAGGGCAGGGATTAAGTCAAAATAGAGTTGGACGGGGAAATGATGCACTCCACTCCCTGCGGCACCCACCTCTCCCTGAACAACTCCAGGGTGTTGGTGGACACCGCGTGCTCCTTCTCCAAGGACACCCGGGCTCTAACGTAACCCTGGAAGAGGGGCAGGCAGTCGGCCCTAACGACCCCCTCCACGGCCCGCTGCCTGGACCTGTTGATGGCCAGTTTGGCCAGGCCCAGGAGCAGACACTACTGTTTATTTATTTATTTTTTTCTTTTTTTTTATTTCTTCTTTTTTTTTAAGTGGCTAGTGACAAACACTGCCCTTCACATCAAAGGGCAATGCTGTGTGATCAAAACCATGTATATATTTTTTTTAACCCCCACACTACCGCCTAAGTGCGGTAGTGCTTATTTTTATTCCCCAGCACCCATAGTGTGTGTGTGTGCAGGTGTGAGACACAGTGAAAAGACACAAAGTGCACGAATCTTTATTCAATTTCCACCACCAGGAAGATAGGAAAGACACCCGAGTGGCCAGTGACAAGCACTGCCCACAGGGCAATGCTGTGTGAGCAAAACAGTGAAGGGGAGGGTAGGGACTAAATCAAATTAGAGTTGGAGGGAGAAATGATGCACTCCACTCCCTGCGGCGCCCACCTCTCCCTGAACGACTCCAGGGTGTTGGTGGACACCGCGTGCTCCTTCTCCAAGGACACCCGGGCTCTAACGTAACCCCGGAAGAGGGGCAGGCAGTCAGCCCTAACGACCCCCTCCACGGCCCGCTGCCTGGACCTGTTGATGGCCAGTTTGGCCAGGCCCAGGAGCAGACACAACTGTTTATTTTTTTTTTTTCTTTTTTTTTTTTCTTTTTTTTAGTGGACACCCGCGTGCTCCTTCTCCAAGGACACCCGGGAGCCCTAATTCCCTGTTTATATTTGTATATTTTTTAATTTAACCCCCACACTACCACCTAAGTGCAGTAGTGCTTATTTTTATCCCCTGCACCCATGGTGTGTGTGTGCAGGTGTGAGACACAGTGAAAAGACACAAAGTGCACGAATCTTTATTCAATTTCCACCACCAGGAAGATAGGAAAGACACCCGAGTGGCCAGTGACAAGCACTGCCCTTCAAACCACAGGGCAATGCTGTGTGATCAAAACAGTGAAGGGGAGGGTAGGGATCAAATCAAAATAGAGTTGGAGGGAGAAATGATGCACTCCACTCCCTGCGGCGCCCACCTCTCCCTGAACGACTCCAGGGTGTCGGTGGACACCGCGTGCTCCTTCTCCAAGGACACCCGGGCTCTAACGTAACCCCGGAAGAGGGGCAGGCAGTCAGCCCTAACGACCCCCTCCACGGCCCGCTGCCTGGACCTGTTGATGGCCAGTTTGGCCAGGCCCAGGAGCAGACACTACTGTTTATTTTTTTTTCTTTTTTTTTTTTCTTTTTCTTTTTTTTTTTTTAAATTTAACCCCCACACTACCGCCTAAGTGCGGTAGTGCTTATTTTTTTCCCCAGCACCCATGGTGTGTGTGTGCAGGTGTGAGACACAGTGAAAAGACACAAAGTGCACAAATCTTTATTCAATTTCCACCACCAGGAAGATAGAAAAAACACCCGAGTGGCCAGTGACAAGCACTGCCCTTCAAACCACAGGGCAATGCTGTGTGAGCAAAACAGTGAAGGGGAGGGTAGGGATCAAATCAAAATAGAGTTGGAGGGAGAAATGATGCACTCCACTCCCTGCGGCGCCCACCTCTCCCTGAACGACTCCAGGGTGTCGGTGGACACCGCGTGCTCCTTCTCCAAGGACACCCGGGCTCTAACGTAACCCCGGAAGAGGGGCAGGCAGTCGGCCCTAACGACCCCCTCCACGGCCCGCTGCCTGGACCTGTTGATGGCCAGTTTGGCAAGGCCCAGGAGCAGACACTACTGTTTATAGTTGTCAGTCAGGACTGCCTGATTAGACCAGATTAATAGCCTCAATCAGGAAACACATATGCTATGAGGTCCACCTGGCTGACCACTACAATAACTGCAACTGTAAGATCCAGTAACAGTGTCTCTTTATCTTCACCATCTTTGTTGACTTCCTTCAGACTGGGAAGTTCCTAGTTCTTTTGAATCTGAAATGAAAAGAGCCTAGAGTTATGTTGTGAGGAGAGGAAATGAAAACTGAAGCATTTTGTGATTAAACTGCTGGCAGCTTCTCACTCAGAAAAATTGGGGCTGAATGAATACGCAGGGAGAACTGCATCAGTCACCTCAACGCTGTCACTGGCCAAGTCTTCGTCAGCATCCATTCACATTTTGACAGCGCTGTCCCCACCCAGACCCAGACCCAGACCCAGAAACGTGTGTGCACTGTCCGTACGTAGACCCAAAAACATGTGTACACTGTCTCCAGCACATCTCCCCACCCCCACCTTTTATCTCAGCCTGCTTGGCACACCAACCTCATTCCTGAAGAAGGGCTCATGCCCGAAACATCGATTCTCCTGCTCCTCGGATGCTGCCTGGCCTGCTGTGCTTTTCCAGCAACACACTTTTCATCTCTGGTCTCCAGCATCTGCAGTCCTCACTTTCTCCTAGTTGATCTTAACCTGGTGCGAATCCTCTTGCAAGGATGCCTACCTTGAAGAAGCTCTCCTCCTCCCTCTACAAGGATCTCAGTGAGTCTCTCTCTCACTGCATCCCCCAGGTCATCTCCTCTGCCCTGAAGCTCTTCAGCTACGTCCTGAAACAGACTTGCTACCACAGCCACATCTCTTTCCTCAGCACCTTCCTATGGAACTGACTGACTCCACATGGACTCCAGACTACATTCAGACCAACACAATTTGGACCCAACCAGGACAACCAGTACCTGCAACAAATCCGAAGCCTCCAGCAACAGACCTCCCTCCAGATCCTCCGCTCCACACTCACAGACATGCGCCACTACCTCCACTCCCTGCAGTCAGCCCTGCCCCAGCTCAGGACAACACTGTCCCAGACCTGCAAAGCACCTTTGCTGTCCTTCATCCTCAGAAGAATTCATACACTGAACAAATGTTTTTTTCCTAGCCATACGAACATCAAAGAAAGTAAGTACAAAAAACTTTCATGTACTCACCCCCACACTCCAGATTCCTCGACCGTTCCTGAACCTTCTCGTGACCTCCGGAACCGCTCGGGCGCCATTGCTCACGCGGCCGCTGCAGCCACCACCGCCGCGGCAAACAGTGACATCACTTCCGCCCCCACCCCCGCACAAATAACAGCCACCACCAACCATGCAGCCTCCACGATCGCTGCCCAGACAACAGTCTCCACGATTGCCAGGAAGACCATCGCCGACAGATACGTGGCCGCCACGGGATCCACAGCCACCGGGACCAGCGCCGTTTCTGCCCAGCACGCGACTTCCGCCCCCGGAGTTGCTGTCGCCACAGCCACTTACATCACTCACCTGCTCAAGGACCACATCGTACGCTACGCCACTTCTATGTTCATCTCCGCCCCCATGTTAATCTCCCCCCCCCCGCCTCCCCCCCCCCCACGGCCAACTAGCCCCCCTGCCATATTTTCACCATCCCTCCAGACCTCCCCCTCTCTGAGGATGAATGATCAGCCATTAGCAGAGGCCTCACCTTCATCCCCCTACGCTCCCGGATCAATGAGTTCGACACGCGGCTCGACATCAAGTTTTTCTTCCGCCGCCTTCGCCTCCGCGCCTACTTCTTCAACCAGGACTCTCGCGCACCCTCTGACCCCTTGTCCTGCCTCCAACACACCCCATCCACCTGGACACCCCATGCTGGCCTCTTGCCCGCCCTCGATCTCTTCATATCCAACTGCTGCCACGACGTTGACCGCCTCAACCTCTCCACCCCTCTCACTCTCTGAACGTGCAGCCCTCCACTCCCTCTGTTCCCAACCCCAACCTCACTATCAAACCGGCAGACAAGGGAGGTGCGGGTGTAGTTTGGCGCACCGGCCTTAACACCGCTGAGGCTAAACGCCAGCTTGTGGACACCACCTCCTACTGCCCCCTTGACCATGACTCCACCTCCCACAACCAAACCATCATTTCCCAGACCATCCATAACCTCATCACCTCAGGGGATCTCCCATCCACCACCTCCAACGTCACAGTCCCACAACCCCGCACCGCCCGTTTCTACCTCCTGCCCAAAATCCACAAACCTGACTGCCCCGGCCGACCCATTGTCTCAGCCTGCTCCTGTCCCACCGAACTCATCTCTGCATACCTCGACACTGTCCTGTCCCCCTTAGTCCAAGAACTCCCTACCTACGTTCGGGACACCACCCACACCCTCCACCTCCTCCATGATTTTCGCTTCCCCAGCCTCCAATGCCTTAACTTCACCATGGACATCCAGTCCCTATACACTTCCATCTGCCATTATGAAGGCCTCCAAGCCCTCCGCTGCTTCCTCTCCCACCGACCCAACCAGTACCCTTCCACCGACACCCTCCTTCGACTGACTGAACTGGTCCTCACCCTGAACAACTTCTCTTTCCAATCCTCCCACTTCCTCCAAACCAAAGGAGTAGCCATGGGCACCCACATGGGCCCCATCTATGTCTGCCTCTTCGTAGGATATGTGGAACAGTCCATCTTCCGCAGCTACACTGGCACCATCCCCCACCTCCGCTACATCGATGACTGCATCGGCACTACCTCGTGCTCCCACGAGGAGGTTGAACAGTTCATTCACTGACACCTTCCACCTCGATCTCAAATTTACCTGGACCATCTCAGACTCCTCCCTCCCCTTCCTAGACCTCTCCATTTCTATCTTGGGCTACCGATTCAATGCAGACATTTACTACAAACCGACCGACTCCTACAGTTACCTAGATTACACCTCCTCCCACCCTGCAAAAACGCAATCCCATTTTCCCAATTCCTTCACTGCATCTGCTTCCAGAAGGACCAATTCCACTACTGAACTACCCAAATGGCCTCCTTCAAAGACCGCAATTTCCCCTCTGACGTGGTCGACGATGCTCTCTACCGCATCTCCTCCACTTCCTACACCTACGCCCTTGAACCCCGTCCCTCCAATCGCCACCAGGACAGAACCCCACTGGTCCTCACCTACCACCCCACCAACCTCCAGATACATAGTATCATCCTCCGTCATTTCCGCCACCTCCAAACAGACCCCACCACCAGGGATATATTTCCCTCCCCTCGCCTATCATCATTCCGGAGAGACCACTCCCTCTGCGACTCCCTCGTCAGGTCCACACACCCACCAACCCAACCTCCACTCCCAGCACCTTCCCCTGCAGCCGCAAGAAGTACAAAACCTCCGCTCACACCTCCCTCTCACCTCCCTCCATGGCCCCAATTGATCCTTCCATATCCGTCGCAAATTAACCTGCACCTCCACACACATCATTTACTGTATCCACTGCACCTGATGTGGTCTCCTCTACATTGGGGAGACACGCCGCCTACATGCGGAACGTTTCAGGGAACACCTCTGGGACACCCCCACTAACCAACCCAACCACCCCGTAGCTGAACACTTCAACTCCCCCTCCCACTCCGCCAAGGGCATGCAGGTCCTGGCCGCCTCCATCGCCAGACCCTGACCACATGACACCTGGAGGAAGAGCGCCTCATCTTCCGCCTAGGAACCGTCCAACCACAAGGGATGAATGTAGATTCCTCCAGCTTCCTTATTTCCCCTCCCCCCACCTTATCTCAATCCCAACCCCTGGATTCAGCATCACCCTCTTGACTGCAACCTTCTTCCCGACCTCTCCGCCCCCATCCCCTCTCCAGCCTATCACCCTCACCCTAACCACCTTCCACCTATCGTATTCCCAGTGCCCCTCCCCCAAAATCCCCCCCCCCCTCCACCACCACCTTTTATCTCAGCACGCTTGGCATACCAGCCTCATTCCTGAAGAAGGGCTTATGCCCGAAGCGTCGATTCTCCTGTTCCTCAGATGCTGCCTGGCCTGCTGCGCTTTTCCAGCACCACACTTTTCAACTCTCATACACTGTCTCCATCGAGACCCAGAAACATGTGTGTACACTGTCCGTACCTAGACCGAGAAACATGTGTACACTGTCCCCACCAAGTCGCAAGTATGTGTAACTGTCTCCATCAAGTCATAAACGCATGTGTACACTGTCCTCATCCAGACCTGGAAACATGTGTACACAGTCCATACCCAGACCCAGAAACATGTCCCCACCCAAGTTTTTCTGTTACCTTTCTTTTTGCACCAACTATTCCTTTCGGAATGAGGGAAATGTGTGAGTAAGTGTTGTGGAAAATGTTTGGATAGCAAGGCAGTCACAGTTAAACACGTAGTGGTGAGTGAGCGCTGTGGGGTATTATGAGACCATGAAGTATGTGAGGGCCAGCTAAAGGATCTGAATTGCAGGCTGATTGCTGTTTGAGCAGGTTGTTGCTATGGGAGTGAAAGCTGAATTGTGAATTAAACAGTGAGTTGTTGGTGGAATAAGCCTTTTGATGATGGAATCATTGACCTTGAGGAATAGTGTAAGACCATTCACTTACCCCTGCACTGGTGCCTATTTGATGAGCATCATTCATGGTGTTGATATCCACCAATCTCTCTTCCCAGACCCTCCTGTGTCCAAGGGTCCGTATTGATCTCATTCATTTTGGTCACATTGAGTACAACAGCTTCTTCAACAAGTCCCATCTGATAAGTCCCCATGTACAGCTCTAGATCCCTAACAGTGTACGGTCTACACATGCAGCAAATCCCTTTGCAAATACATTCCTTCTGCTCTTTCAAGGACAAACTGGGAATCTCCCAAAATATAATTTTCAAAGATGAAAGCATTTTTATCCGACAGCTTTCTGAGATAAGTCTGATCATAAACTCAGGTTACGTAGTAGCAGAAAGAAACTGCAGAGACCAGGATGTAGATCGACCTATTGGTTCAAAATCGATCTTCAATGTGTTCAGATCATTGGGGAGTGACCTGATGAAATTGTAATTACAGTATACTGTGGAACTGCTTTGAATAAGCACACAGCGAAAGCCCAAAGGCACAGTAGCTTAATGATGCTATCAGGCAATTGTGAATCCAGCTCTTAAGGCTATTACAATCTGGCAATCAATTAATTCTCAAAAACCAATACATCAAATAAATTGCTCAATAGCTCTTGTGTGGGAACTTGTTAAGACTTTCTGAAAGTCCATGGAGATCACATCCTGTTTATTTAGCATTTCCTACAAAAACTGGACTAGGTTATTCAATTTTCTCAGACCTCCATTGGTTCCTCATTCTTGTTTGTTCAGTTAAATTTTGGGTTAATTTATCTTTAATTAAAGTTTCAAAACTTTCCATACCACAAAAGGTGAACTAAAAACCCTTTAATGATTCAATTTCTGTCTCCCTAAGGAATCTAATCTAATCTTTTTTGTTATGAAATTTGTTTATTGGATCATAGTCAGTCATTTTCAACAGAACTCACATGGATCATGTCAAGACCTTCTTAGGTTATAGAACAACTCAGGAACAGGCCCTTTAGCCCACTATGTCTGTGCTGATTATGAAGCCATTTTAAACTAATCCCGTCTGCTTGCACATGGTCCTTATGCCTTTATTCCCTGTCTGTTCATGTGTCTGTCTAAATGCCTCTTAAAATGTTGCTATCATGTCTGCTTCTACCACCTCCCCTGGCAGCATGTTCCAGGCACCTACCACTCTCTGCATAAAAAACTACCCTCATACATCTCTTTTAAACTTTTCCCCCTCTCTCACTAAACCTATGTCTCTAGTATTTGACATTTCTTGGGAGAGAGATTCTGACTATCCACCTGATTTATTCCTCTCATAATTTTAGATAATTCCATCAGCTCGCCTCTCAGGCAAGAATGCCATGTGCTTTCTTTACCACCTTATTCACTTGTGTTTTCACTTTCAGGGAACTATGGACTTGCACCTCAAGATCCCTCTGTACATCAATGCTCCTAAATGTCCCTGCACCTGAACTGGACAAGCACCAATCTCCTAGGTGGGAGAGTTGTTAGAGCTCTTTGGGAGGGTTTAAACTAGTTTGGCAGGGGGATGGGAACAAGAACTATGGTTCTGAGGATGGGGTAGCTGGTGAACAGGCAGATACAGCGTACAGAGTCTGTGAAGACAGATAGACAGTTGATTGGGCAAAGTGGCAGTCAGTGTGATGGGTTGAAGTGTGTCTAATTTAATGCAAGAAGTGTAGGACTAAGAGTGATGAACTCAGAGCATGGATCAGTACTTGGAAGTTGTGGTCATTACAGAGACTTGAATATCACAGGGGCAGGAATGGCTGTTGGATGTTTTAGGGTTTAGATGTTTCAAAAGGAATAGGAAGGGAGGTAAAAGAGGTGAGGGAGTGGCATTGCTAATCAGGGATGGTATCACAGGTGCAGAAAGGGAGAGCGTTGAGGAGGGTTTGTCCACAGTCAGTATGGGTGGAAGTCAGTAACAGGAGAGGAGCAGTCACTTTATTGGGAGTTTTCTATAGACCCCCCCAATAGCAACAGGGTCACGGAGGAGCAGGTTGGGAGGCAGATTTTGGAAAGATGCTGAAGTAATGTTATTGTCATGGGTGACTTTAAATTCCTTAATTAAACTTTAAAAAGAACATGATTTGTAGCAAACTGTCCAGCCTTCAGGACAACAACACCTTACAACACTGGCACAGCAGCCACTGCAAGACTTGCCAGAGTATTGACAAGGGTAACACCATTACACATGGGGACACCTCCCACTATGTATGTGGTGACTACTCACATGACTCGGCCAACATGGCCTTTCTCATATGCTGGAGGCAAGGATGCCCTGAGGTATGAGCTGAAAATGTGTTGCTGGAAAAGCGCAGCAGGTCAGGCAGCATCCAAGGAGCAGGAGAATCGACATTTCGGGCATAAGTCCTTCTTCAGGAATCTGAGGTATGCCCTGAGGTATGGTACATTGGCGAGACCAAGCAGACACTATGACAACAGATGAATGGACACCATGCAACAATCAACTGACAAGAGTATTCCCTCTCAGTCAGGGAACACTTCAGCTGTCTGGGACATTTGGTCTTGGATCATCGGGTGACCATCCCCCAAGGCAGACTTCAGGACAGGCAACAACGCAAAGTGGCCGAGCAGAGGCTGATAGCCAAGGGGCACCCATGGGGATAGCCTCAACTGGGACCTTGGGTTCATGTCACACTACAGGTGACCCCATTGCACTATACGCTCTCTCTCACATGCTCGCGCGCGCGCGCACACACACACACACACAGATCCTCCCTTTTACACAAGCTCACTTTCATATGCACACACATACACCCTCTGCACTCACACCGACACATGCACCTTTTCACACATACCCCATCACACTCACTCACTTAACCAAGCTTACACACACTCATATGTACACACACACTCTTTCACGTGCACTCACCTCCACATGTGCACACTCACATGGGCACACATAAAAGCTTATGGGGTGGATTTGTTTTTGCAGAATTACATTTTATTTTGCTGCATGAATCCATGTAAAACTCTGAAACTGTACAGAGGGTTTGTCAGTCTGACAGAGCATTGGGACATAGATAGACTTCACACCTATTGGTTAAAAAGCTGAGCTATCTTGAGAATGTAATTTCAAAGAAGTTCTAGGATTTACATATCAAAGATCTGAAACCAACATAGCCTATTATAAAAGATGAAAGTTTTAATCTAAGACTGTTTACTGTTTCACATCTCCATGACTGGAGTCTTTTGGCTATAAATTCTGTGAGCATGATCTTAATCTCCACAACCACCTGATGAAGGAGCAATGCTCTGAAAGCTAGTGCTTCCAAATAAACCTGTTGGACTATGACCTGGTGTTGTGGTTTTTAACCTTCCCTAATGTTGATTGGAACCTCCTCAGTTCAAATTTTTTGGATGGAGCAATTTTTGTCAGGTGTGTCTAGGAAGGGTTCCTGATGCAATATGTAGATAGGTCGACTTGAGGGGAGGCCATATTGGATTGGTGCTTGGCAACGAACCAGGTCAGGTGTCAAATCTCTTGATTGGAGAGCATTTTGGTGAGAGTGATCACAACTCCCTGACCTTTACTATTGTCATGGAGAGGGATAGGAACAGATGGTATGGAAAAGTACTTAATTGGGGGAGAGGGAATCACAATGCTATTAGGCAAGAGCTGTGGAGCAAAAGTTGGGAGCAGATATTCTCAGGGAAATGCACAGCAGAAATGTGGAGGTTGTTTATGAAGCACCTGCTGATAGTGCTGGATAGGTTTATCCCACTGAGGCAAGGAAGGGATGGTAGGGTGAAGGAACCTTGGATGACAGGGGATGTGGAACATCTAGGCAAAAGGAAGGAACTGAAGAATGGACATGGGAGAACTAGAAAGAGGCATGAAAAAGCCTTGATGGGTAGGATTAAGGAAAACCCCAAGGCGTTCTACACTTACATGAGGAACAAGAGGATGGCCAGAGTGAGGGTAGGGCCAATCAGGGATAGTGGACGGAATTTGTGCCTGGAGTCGGGGGAGGTAGAGAAGGTCCTTAATGAATACTTTGCTTTTGTATTCACAATTGAGAGGGGCTTTGGCATTTGTGAGGACTACATGAAATAGGCTGATACGCTCAAACAGGTTGATGTTAAGAAGGAGAATGTGCTGGACATTTTGAAAGACATGAAGATAGATAAGTCCCCTAGGCCAGATGGGTTATACATAAAGTTACTACAGGAAGCAAGGAAAGAGATTGCTGTGCCTTTGGCAATAATCTTTGCATCCTCACTGTCCACTGGGGTAGCACCAGATTAGATTAGATTAGATTAGATTAGATTAGATTACTTACAGTGTAGAAACAGGCCCTTCGGCCCAACAAGTCCACACCGACCCGCCGAAGCGCAACCCACCCATTCCCCTACATTTACCCCTTTACCTAACACTACGGGCAACTTAGCATGGCCAATTCACCTGACCTGCACGTCTTTGGACGATTGGGGGGTGATGATTGGAGGGTGGTAAATGTTATTCCCTTGTTCAAGAAAAGGAATTAGGGATAACCCTGGGAATTACAGACAAGTCAGTCTTACACCAGTGGTGGGCAAAGTATTGGAGAGGATTTTGAGAGACAGGATTTATGATTACTTGGAAAACCATAGTTTGATTATAGATAGTCAGCATGGCTTTGAGAGGGGCAGGCCATGCCTCACAAATCTTACTGAATTCTTTGAGGATGTGACAAGGCACATTGATGAAGGTAGAGCAGAGAATGTGGTGTACATGGATTTTAGCAAGGTGTTTGAGAAGGTTCCCTATGGTAGGCCCATTCAGAAAGTAAGGAGGCATGGGATAGAGAACATAGAACATAACAGCTCAGTATAGGTCCTTCGACCCTCGAGTTGCACCGACCTGTGGAACCAATCTGAAGACTATCTGTCCTACACTACTCCATTTTCATCCAAATGTTATTCAATTACCATTTAAATGCCAATAAAGTTGGCAAGTCTACTACTGTTGCAGTCAATGCATTCCACGTCCCTACTACTACTGAGTAAAAGAATTACCTCTGAAATCTGTCCTATATCTATCACCCCTCAATTTAAAGCTATGTCCCCTCGTGCTAGCCATCACCATCTGAGGAAAAAGGCTCTCACTGTCCACCCTATCTAACTCCCTGATTATCTTATATGTCTACCTAAGTCACCTCTCAACCTTCTTCTCTAACTATAACAGCTTCAAGTCCCTCAGCCTTTGCTCAAAGACCTTCCCTCCATACCAGGCAACATCCTGGTAAATATCCTCTGAACCCTTTCCAAAGTTTCCACATCCTTCATATTGTAATAGAGAAATCTGGCCATCTGGATACAGAATAGGCTGGCCCATAGAAACACAGAGGGTGGTGGTAGATGGAAAGTATTCAGCCTGTAGCTTGGTGACCAATGGTGATCTGCAGGGATCTGTTTTGGGACCTCTGCTCTTTGTGATTTTTATAAATGACTTGGATGAGGAAGATGAAGGGTGGGATAGTACATTTGCTAATGACATGAAGGTTGGTGGAGTTGTGGATAGTGTGGAGAGCGCTTGTCGGCTGCAACGGGACATTGACAGGATGCAGAGCTGGGCTGATACATGGCTGATGGATCTCAACCTGGAAAGTGTGAAATGATTCATTTTCGAAGGTTGCATTTGAATGCAGAATACAGGGTTCAAGGCAAGATTCTTGGCAGTGTGGAGGAACAGAGGGATCATGAGGTCCATGTCCATTGTTCCCTCAAAGTTGCCACCCAAGTTGATAGGGTTTTTAAGAAGGCATATGATATGTTGGCTTTCATTAGCAGGAGGATTGAGTTTAAGAGCCATGAGGTTATGTTGCAGCTCCATAGAGCCCTGGTTAGAGTCGAGAATGTGGTGCTGGAAAAGCACAGCAGGTCAGGCAGTATCCAAGGAGCAGGAGAATCGATGTTTCAGGCAAAGGCCATTCATCAGCCCTGATGAAGGACTTTTGCCCAAAATGTAAATTTTCCTGCTCCTCAGATTCTGCCTGACCTCTGTGCTCTTCCAGCACCACATTTTCGACTCTAATCTCCAGCATTTGCAGTCCTCACTTTCGCCTTGAGCCCTGGTTAGACCACACTTGGAATATTGTGTTCAGTTCTGCTCACCTCATTAAGGAAGGATGTGGAAGCTTTAGAGAGGGTGCAGAGGAGATTTATCAGGACACTGCTGGACTGGAGGGCATGTCTTATGAAGAAAGGTTGAGGGAGCTAGGGCTTTTCTCATTGGAGCGAAGAAGAATGAGAGGTGACTTGATAGAGGTGTACAAGATGCTGAGGGACATAGATAGTGTGGATAGCCAGAGACTTTTTCCCAGGGAGGAAATATCTATCATGAGGGGACATAATGTTAAGGTGATTGGAGGAAGGTTTAGGGGAGATTTCAGAGATAGCTTTTTTACACAGAAAGTAGTGAGTACGTGGAATGCCAGCAGTGGTAGTAGAATCAGAGACATTAGGGACATTTAAGTGACTCTTGGATAGATACATGGATGATAGCAAAATGTAAAGTATGTAAGTTAGTCTGATCTTAGACTAGGGTAAAAGGTCAGCACAGCATTGAGGGCTGAAGAGCCTATATGTGCTGTACTGTTCTATGTTCTATTTACTGTTTTATCTTGTGTCCCTTAGATTTCTGGCAAAAATCCCAGCAGGTCTTGGCGTTTCATTTCTCTTTAGCTTTAAGTAACATATTTAGATTAGATTCCCTACAGTATGGAAACAGGCCCTTCAGCCCAACATGTCCACACCAACCCTCTGAAGAGTAACCCATCCTAACCCTTTCGGCTACCCTATACTTACCCCTGACTAATACACCTAACACTATGAGCAATATAGAACATAGAACAATACAGTGCAGAACAGGCCCTTCAGCCCTCGATGTTGCGCTGACCTGTGAACTACCTGGGATTTTGATGTTGTGGCCATTTTGGAGACATGAATGGAGCAGGGACAGGAATGGTTATTGCAGATTCCAGGATTTAGATGTTTCAGTAAGAACAGAGAAGATGGTAAAAGAGGGGGAGGTGTGGCATTGTTGGTCAAGGACAGTATTACAGTTGCAGAAAGGATGTTTGGGGACTCGTCAACTGAGGTAATATGGGCTGTTAGAAACAGGAACATAGAACATAGAACATAGAACATAGAACATAGAACATAGAACATAGAACAATACAGCACAGAACAGGCCCTTCGGCCCACGATGTTGTGCCGCACTTCTATCCTGGATTAAGCACCCATCCATGTACCTATCCAAATGCCACTTAAAGGTCGTCAATGAATCTGACTCTACCACTCCCTCGGGCAGCGCATTCCATGCCCCCACCACTCTCTGGGTAAAGAACCCACCCCTG